>NC_052120.1:4302845-4328973 GCF_012273895.1 Zerene cesonia | reverse complement strand
TTTTCTCTACCATTTTCAGACAAAGGATGTGTTGGTTTGTGTATTGAAAATATGCAAAAAATTCCAGAATTGACCCCATTAGAGGTAATTTTGGTTTAAATTATACTGTACTATTTGGCTATAGTTTAAATTAGAATTGTTTAAAAAAACAACAAAAGAGGTGATTTCCAGTAAAATAAAATCATGTAATTTCCTAATACACTTAGAAATTAAAAGCTTTTGTATATGTTAGAAACAAATATTGAATACAATATGTAGGTACCTTTTACCTTCAGTTAATTCATCTCAGCTTCAATTAATAATTTTTTTACAGGTTGTTGAAATGTTTGTGGCAGTTTTCTGCTTTCTAAAAGATTCCAGTGAAGTCAGTCAGTTATTGTTGGATGATTTTAGATCTTGTCAAGGATATCTTTTTCTATCGGAATTTCTTCTTAAGTATGTACAATATTCAAGTAATTTATGCAAGTCTTAGACATTGTGATTGTAGTAGATTTCCTACTTAATAAAAAGCATTTTTTTTCAAGATTATAAGTAGTTTATGCATGATTATTGATTTTTATCCTAAAACATCCATTGTACACTGGATAGTTACTTCATAAATTGCTTTAGAATCCTCGTTTTTTTGCTTAGATTATTTTATTTTTTCCTAGGTTTTCAATTTTTATCTTTGTTATTGTCACAGACATGAGAGACAAGATGTACCTGATTATTTAACGTCAGGGTAAGCACATATTATTGTTTATTTGATTATTTTTAAAGTTATTAATAATGCATCTTGATTTAATTTAAATATTAAAGCATGATTAAAAGATCAAAGGCACAAGATTTGAACAAAAAGGTAACAGGTATAGATAAATGTATTTCCATTATGGTGTTGGTGTAAGGAAAACTATTAAACTAATCGAAACGAAATCTTTACAAATCAAATTGAATCGCCAAATGTGTTGCTAAGCTTAAAACATTATATTGACGAAAAATTAAGTACATAATAAATTCCACTGAGTAGTTAATATTATTAACAACTAAATTAGTGTGTGTGCGTGCGTGTGTGCGTGTCAAACATAAACAACCAATGGAAGGATTGAATAGATTAGCATGCACATTGTAATCTCATATAGAAGAGATATTTTATTATGCATCTCGGCCAAAAAAACGCAAAATATCTTCGCATTTCAACTATATTATTAAACATTTGAGCTCATTTATTGTGTGTTTTTTTTTTATAAACCAAAGAAGCGACAATCATAAAAGGTTTTATTTTACACTTTAAGGTTGGAAGAAGAACGAGTCAGCGGCACAGAAGCTCGAGCGGCTCTAAGGAATCTTGTGCTCATGATATCGTCACTTTGTGCGTGTGGGTTTTCGGAATTGCGACCAACCCGCGCTAATACTGAACTATTTCAGTTGCAAGGGTTTGTCTTACCGCAGCCGTCTACCCCAGGACAGGCAGTTAGAAATGTTCAAGCATTTCAGGTAAGTTTACGCTTGGAATGAAAAAAGATAACAGATTATTAATGAAATAAAATGTAAAAATTTAAATTACAGGTTTTGCAATCTGTATTCCTGAAGTCGAACTCTCCAGCATTATGTTGCACAATTCTTGATGCAATATCTAGCGTGTATCACGCGGACAATGCCAATTACTTTATATTAGAAAACCAAAACACCCTCAGCCAATTTTCGGAAAGAGTTCACACCAAAAACGCGGAGATACAAGAGAAGTTTTTTGAGTTACTCGAATTTATTGTGTTTCAACTGAACTTTGTACCCTGCAAGGAATTGATATCTCTGTCTTTATTATTGAAAGCAAATAAGTCAAGAAGCTGTAGTATATTGTGTATGAAGACATTGTTGAATATTTTAAAGTGAGTAACCTACGTATAATGGTTTTCTTTAACTTGAACCAAAGTGTTAAACAGTTGAATTATTATAACCGGTTAATTTTCAGACATAATGCACTATTCAAAGATGTATACCGTGAGGTTGGCATGTTAGAAGTATTTGTGACATGCTTAACACGATATGCAGTATTTTTAAAAGACAAACAGATACTAGAGGAAGAAATGGATAAGAAAGAATCAGTTTCAAACGCAACTGAATCTCCAAAAGCACCGGAGAGGAAAAAGCGTCAATCACGACAAGACTCGTTGATACAAGATCCAAATATCGACATTCAAGAAGAAGAATTAGGCTCTCTAGTCATGGAAGGTCTGACAGCTCTGTTGAATGGAAATGTGAATAATTGCAACGTGTTCAGAGATTGCGGAGGCGCCAAGTGTGTACATGGAATGGTTGTTTATGAATCATGTAGGACTAAAGCGTTAGGTATGTATATTTTACAACATACTCGTACATAGAATTATAAATTTTTAATCATATTTAATTTAACGGTATTGGCAATAAGATTGCTAGCCTAAGAAACGTATTATCATTTCAAATCACTCATGAAAAATTTCGTCACTTAAAAAAAAAGCAATGAAAATGTTCGAATATTTCACAGGCGTGATTCGAGAGTTAATTGTGAGTGGTTCCGGCGAAGAAGACATGTCCATGTTGCTGTGTGGCATGCACGCTGCACCCAATGATGCTTTCCGTTTAAAGCTCCATATTTTGAAAGCTTTGCTGGTTTGTCTAAGGGATTCACATCGCACCCGGACGATATTTAGAAAGGTAAACTTCCTCTCTTGCATTGTAGCTGTTATTTTTTATTAGATAATTAAGTCTTTAGTTTTACCTGTATTATTCTAATCTTTTTTCATTTAGAAACATGTATATATTACCGAATAATAAGTAATTTTGAGTAATCAGATTTATTTGCAAATATGTTTGAAAGATCGTATAGTTAAACAATGAAAAAAAATTAGGAAAATATGTGTATTTAATTTTTTCGACAATCTTAATTTTTAGGTCAGCGGTTTTGTCTACGTTACCAGCGTTCTTGTTTCCTTGGAAGGAAAATTAAAAGGAGACAAATTGATGGACCGCGATATGTTACAACTAATACACATTGTCTTCTATACTATTAGTACGGCGATGCGTTTCGAACCAGCTAATGCGAAGTTTTTTCACCATGAGGTATGATTTACTGAATAAAAAAATGTTGATTAGTTTTAGTAATTTATTATTGCCGTTAAAAATATTTAGTGCCATGTTTTATTTGCTGAATTTTTTTTATAATTTTAATGCTACAAATAATAATATTTTTAGATCTGCATGACGACATTGTACGAAACAATAAGACTCCTTGGTTGTTTTACAAATGATACAGAATTACAGAACGACACAGAGTCTGGTGACCCGGAACTTTATGAAGTCTTTCACGAAATATTTACTAGCAACATATTAGAAACAACGTAAGTGTGAATAACTTTCATAGGAGGCCTGTGCCCTAGCAGTGTGAATAGAATCAAATATTGGTTATTGTTAATTATTCTTAATTTAATTTCTTTTTGTAGTTTTCCAGATAAAGTGCCTGTGGAATTTATTCATGCTTGTATTGTACTGAGATTGCTGTATGATGTGGCCTTAGATTCGTTTGACAAGCCTTTGTTTTTTGGATCGCTCAATGTGAAATCACCGAGCTTAACGCGACAAAGTTCCGCAATCAATGAGGTAATTAGATATTTCTGTGAATTAAATGTAATATTATAAAAAAAAACACTTCTGTTAATGTATTCTGTGATGAATCCATTGTATTTTGTACGTTGTCATGATATTACAAAAAATTAAGCGTTATTTAGTTACCTTACGTCTCAGTCCTAAGTAAACTATATCAAAACATAAACTATTCAGGCGAAACCAGCGGGCCGATCCACTCCCCTCAACCTGTCTATAGGCGCACCGTCCACCGAGGCGTGGGTCATCCACCCCGGAGTGGTGATAGTGCTCGCCAAGCTGTTGCCAGCTTTACCGCGACCGCAAGAGCACGAGACCGAAGCTAGAGCGCTAAGGGACTACCTCGCGCACGTGTTAAAGAGCTTGGTTAGAAGGTATGTTTGATAAACCGAATAATATTAGAATGTACTGCGGATAAAGCGAATTTAAAGGAATGCTAATGAACATAAACGCAAATGATCCTTTGAGCCGGATCTACTTTTTGGATGAATATTCTTGCATAAGTATTTACTTATTATTTTTATTTTACTTATTTACAGTGAACGCAATCAGCAAGTGATGTGCGGTGGCGGGCTAGCAGGTGTAGTGCTAAGTGTATGTAGTGCCGCCCTACGAGCGGAGAAACACCCATTGCATGCGCAAGCCATGTACATTCTGGAGCGACTTGCTGCACACGCGCTAAGGCCTACGGAACTCAGGTATTATACTATGGTTTTTATGCATAATATATGTAATGAATAGTTAGGTATAAAATATATTTGTAATTAAAATGAAAGTTTAAAAATATATTTTACACTTTATGAAATGATGTAAATTTTACATATTATATGAATTAAAAACCGGGACAGGGTAAAGAGACCCCCTCGACGTCGTCTCTTTCTCCTCGCTTTTATAGGCGTAAACAAAATATAAACCTTGTAAGAAGAAGATCTTAAGTTTTTTTTAGGCATCATTACTGGCTGCATTGACTTAATGAGAAAAAATTTCAGGGAGTTTTTAAGAATGGGAAATCCGCTTAATTGTTTGGCACCAGAACCTGGCCAAGTTTGCAAACCGGGTGGACCTGTTCCACTCACTAGGATCAAAACGTTGGTGTCTATGACTACACCCAGAGATTACAGGTAAAATTATTTATCTATTCGTAGTAATAGTCTATTATATTTAACCCTCAATGAGTTATGTTTTACCAAACATATTACATTTTATAGATCGCAGAATTCATGCACATTACCCCCTTTCGTTGAGTTCGATATGTCAGCGGAAGGATTCGGCTGTCTTTACCTCCCAAGTATTGCGCCACAGTCTGCTAATCTAAATGCTCTCGGCTCTCAAGATACTTCAACACTCGGTGGAATAGGATCAGGTACACAATATATTATACAAATGTACACCAAAAATTAAATAGTTATACTATTAGTTCCAATAAATTTTTTCTCAATATTATTGCAGGTGATCGAGTATTTCCACCACAAACAGGATTAACATATTCCACGTGGATATGTGTTGAAAAATATTCAGAAGCTCGTACAGACCCGCATTGCGTTAGACTGCTTACGCTAGTGCGAAATATCAATAATTCAAGAGATGATCATCTTGTGTGCCTTGCTTTAGTGCTTTCAGCAAGAGATAAGGCGATTATTGTCTCGACTCAGGAAACTTTAGTTCCGCATAGTAAGTGTACAGTAAATATTTTCAGCCTAGTTTTACCGTTTCTTTTTATTTTTCAAAATTAGGAAAATGTTAATAACTGATTGCTTATTCTGTATGGGTCGCACACTTAAACTATTACATGACATATAAAGTTAGAACTGAGTATAACACAGGTGTGAGAAGAACTGAAAAGATGGACGGACAGACGCAGGTGGACAAATCGATGGATATTTGAAATTATTTAAACATAAATAATATAATGTTAAATTAGTTATGTTACTTTATGACTGAGCTTTGAAATACTTATAACTTATAAAAAATATGTACTTTGTATAGATGTAGGTGAATGGGAGCCGGAAGGTACGGGTGAGTGCGGCGCTCGTGTGTGGTGTCCAGACTTACAGCACGAGGGCCAGTGGCACCACTTAGCGCTAGTTCTCAACCGCGCTGTTCTTAAGAACTCATCATTTTCTCTATATCTGGATGGTAAGCAATGTTATCTTTTTAGATAGTTATTATTTTTACTTAATTATATTTTGAAGAATTATCATATATACATATAGTCAGGCTTACGATTTCATTCACTAATGCTTATAAACCAGCTCTTAATCCAGCAATATAATGCAATGTAAAACTCAGAAACTATAAGGCTGTTGTATAATATAATGGCATCGGAACATACAATGCGCGTGCGCAGGCCAGCACATGCACTCGGGCAAGCTGCACTACGTGAGCGCGAACCCGGGCGGCGGCGCGGCCACGCTGTCGGGCGCGTCCAGCGTGTACTGCGTGGTGGGCACGCCGCCGCACTGGCGCCGCTACTCGCGCCTGCTCTGGCGCCAGGGGCCCGCGCTGCTGCTCGAGGACGTGAGTCTCATGGACATTGATATAATGACGCAATTTCTTTTTTTATCGTGTTTATATTTTTTTACGATTCAAACGTACTTTTTAACGAAGTCTTGCTAAATAAATAGATGTTTTCGCCCGTGACTTTGCCCGCACGGTCAAAGAAGTTAACAGTTGTAATGTAACTTGTAACATTTTTAATAAAGCGCCGTCTATCGGAATAGATATAGAACGATGTAAGTGATCCTGTTTGTATATTATTATAACAGCAATTGTTTGTTATGTATAGGTTCTACCCGCTCAAACAATATCAGTCATCTATCAACTGGGACCGCACTACGTTGGGACGTTGCAAGCGCCAGTACCGCCCGGTCCAAACCAGGAACCTTTAGCGCCTTTAGTGGCCGAAGAAAAGGTTGTCTTTGGCATTAATGCAAGGGCCATGTCGCAACTGACGCTAGCGAAAATTCGTAAAGTGTACAGCAAAAATGATAATAAGGCGATAGCAAAGCAGTTGGGCATGTCGTCCCACGAGAATGCAACGCCGATTAGAATCCTCCACAATTCGGCTGGACATTTAATGGGCCCGGCTAGATGCTTGGGCGGTGTTGTTGTAGGGTATCTTGGAGTCAGGGTGTTCTGTCCGAAACCGGCAGCTATTATGGTAAATATTTCGTATCTATTAATTTATTAATGATTTTCTTATGTGTTGAGTTTTTTCGTAATTCTATTAGACTACTATCGTTAATTATATGGTGAATAAATGGAAATGTCTTTTGTATATTCACTTTATGTTTTTATTATTAATAAATTATATACAATATTCAATATTCACTTCCTAATACCATAGAGACAATATTTATTTATTTTTGTTTTCTGACCAAGTGTATGTATATCATATCATGTTAACGATCATTGTATTAATTTATTTTATAAATAATATTCATTCTAGATCGACACGGTTGGTGGATGTTCAGTATTATTAGGTTTAATAGCTATGGCTCAAGATGTAGAATGTTTGTATGCAGGCGTGAAGGCCTTAGTTTGTGTTGTGAGGTCAAATAAAGCAGCTCAAGCCGAAATGGACAGACGGAAAGGTTATCAAACATTGGCAATGTTGTTGAAGAGGAAGAAACAACTGCTTAACTCGCACATATTACACCTTATATTCGGTCTAGTTGGTACTGTGGATAGTCAGAAGGAAACGTCGTCAATTCCCAATTTAACTGCATTTCAGGTAAATTCACCTATTTGTTAAAAAAAATTATTGCATGATAATGGAAATTTTTTTATATAACTAATTAATATTTTGCAGGACCTTATCTGTGACTTAGATGTATGGCTTGGTGCTCCCGCCGGCTTAATAAAATCGCTTTTGGAACATTTGTTAGAATTAGCGACAGAAACTGCTCACAGAACGCACAACTTACGCACAATGAGAGAGCTACAATTAGTACCTAAATTACTTTACATCGTGAACGATATTAAAGTTGGCTGCACAAAAAATGTTCTCATAAATCTTTTGGCAGCTTTATTGGGTGGTCAACCCCGACCCACTGATTTACTCTGCCTTGGACAGTTTATGGCATTTACCTTACCCTTACCATCCCAAACGGAACAAAATATTGTCACAATAGAGAATGACTTCGACAAAGAGAGTGAAGGGGAACATATAATTCTCAGGAATAAATGTTTCTGCGTTTTACACGGATTGCTGTTTACAACGCGTAATTTGGTCAATACGATAGTCTGTGAGGAAATATCAAGAGTACTTGGGATGGATTGGCTTCTCAGTTTTATGCAAGAAAATGTCCATCCGACTACAGTTCTATGGGCGCTACGTATTCTAGTCATTTTGTGTTCTGGTCAAGGACAACAGTCTGCTATAATGCAAAGGTATGTAAAAAAGTAAAGAATGCCGATAAAACTGATTAATATTTTGTAAAAAAATGTAAATCATGCACCTAAACTTAATATATTACTTATTTTATAAATCGTTTTAATTTACAACGTATATCAAGTTGACTAAACAATATGTATTTGGTTGATATATTTAAGTAAAATTTTTAATTGTTAAATTTTTCATTCATCTGTTTAATAATCAAGTGTCTAATATTGTTTCATGAGAACTTGACTCGATTATCTTTATGAAAAATTGTCAGGTTTCGCGAGGGCGTCGGCAACGGCGGTTGGTTGCGGCACACGGAGCTGATCGCGGGCGGGCAGCAGGCGGGCGTGGTGGTGTCGGCCGCCGTGCACTCGCACTCGCACCTGCACGCGCCCCTGCTCTACACCTCCGGCTTTACGCTGCTCGCCTGGTACTTTACTTGCACACATATACGCACTTTGAATGTTTAAAATTTTCGTCTCAAATTAATTATGATAGTTTGCAATGAAGAGATTATTTTTAATCTTCAGTTTTATAGCATTAAATAAATGCAAATTATAAAGGTTTTTCTTTAAAGCAATTTCGTTCTATATAAAACATTTGGCAATATATAGTCATATGTTTCTACATGATACATCACCACAGGTAAAGTTTATTTCCTCTAACGCAGGTTATCGCTATTCCACCTTCAAATCCCCGAGTTATACTACCTTTTATTCGGTCTAACACTCGGTCAGCCGATGCGTCAGATCGGTCCAGAGAAGACGGTCTCAGTGGAACGTGTATGGGCCGCCGCTTGGGGAGCGGCTGCTCCTCAGAGACAGTCCTCGGCTGCACTGGCTGCCAGGATCACGCTTTGTCCAGAAGCTGTGGTCATCCTTCTGGCCACTGTGCGGTCATTGGTGCATGCTGAAGCTGGTTCCTTGCCGGAATGGCTTGCGGAACATCCTGTGGCTATTATACAGGTAGGTACTTAATGCAATGGGAATAAGAACAATCTAAATAATCATTAAATTTTGCTTATACAAATTTTAACTTCATAATTGAACACTTTAATAATAACATAAATTCAATAGATTCCTTCTATATAGGTACTATTTTCGCTGTACAATACTTTACCGGATTTCGTAACACTGATGATGACTGCTGAAGTTTTGACAGCGCTGGCGGCAATACTCTTCCCACCTAATCCATCTGATGAAATTCATATGCGTAAGTATTTGTGTACCATTCACAAAATGAAAATATAATGAAATGAAAAGTACTTGATAAAAATTTGGACGGTTCTTTCTAAGATATTTGCTATGAATGTCATTCGTAATGTTTTCGAGGTACTGTGTGATTAAACATTCTCAAAATCAAATCAAATTTAAAAAATATGCATATAAGCTTCACCATCAATAACAAAACCGAGTTTTGGTGCCTTGTAGATAAATAAATTTAATTTATTTTAGTAATACCTTGAAGCTGATAAGCTTGATTTTGCTTTAATGTGTTATCAGTGTCATCAGTGTATTAACACTCGACAATAATTTTAACTTTTAAGTAATTTTTTTATGAAGGCTGGTAATTCTATATCTTGTTTATAAGTATCGAAGTATATAATACACTTTTAAGAATTAAAAAGAAAAACAAATTCTTATACTATCTATACTTTTCATAATAAACCTGCAGCTATTTGCGAAAGTGGGGAAAGCTCAGGCGCATCGACACCCGGATCTGAGAAGGAAGTGGTGCTTGTGAGTAACACGGCAGCGCTAACGCATCATCCCGCGAGACAAGCCGTTATGGACTTTCTCAAGGTTATCGTGCTCGATTCGCTGCCACTAAACGTTACGGCTAAAGCTTCGCCTGTAAGTATTTAATACTTTTGTAGAAATGTATGTACACTAGATTTAATTGAGAATAAGTATGGTCAATAAATATAAGTGTTGAAATGAAGTCCGCTTTAATAACAATTTGTAAATGTGTAAGATTGAAATAAGAACAATTTAAATTAATAAGAAGACTATAATTACAAATATTATAAAAGCATTGATTAGGCGGATTAAAACTATATTTATTTAAAGCACTTAAACTAATTCAACCAAATAACCTTTGATGTTGTGATGTAGTAAATAAAATCGTAAAATACGAGTAATTATAGGCACTGATATGAGTGTAGATTTTAATACTTTGCTTTTTTATAATCTAAACTCATCAAATTGCCAATTGAATATATTTCTATAATAATTACGATATTAACCATCGTACTGAGTGGTCGCGTTGAATATTTGTTTATAGACCCCATTTGCGTCTGACTCGGTGCCATCGTCAATGTTTTGTACGCCCTGTAGCCCCTGCTCTGCGCCAAGATCATACTTTTATTGCGTAAATATGCGGATATTTATTAAAATCACCTATGTCATTTTAAAAGGTTCTATATACACGTACTAATGCTTAATTCTTCTATGATACTTCACATACTAAAATTTCAGGCGCTATTCTCAATGGTTGTATTACGTAAACGCTTTACTAATCCACATGTATGAAAATCTTTTCTGGCTCTAACTGGGAATGGAATGTACTATACACATCAATATAATAATGCAATGTCATACAATTTTATTGTTATGATTATTTACTCAACTTACTAAATGAAATCTTGCTATCACAATATATATTTTAATTATTTTGACAATATGCAAAATATGTCCGAGAAATGTTATAAATATTATGAGTTAACGCTAATAAATGGTTCATTATGAAATGTATATGATATATATTTGTTTATAATATACCAAATATACATAGGTACATAAACGATTGGTAAAGTTGGGGTTAAATTTTTATATGTTCGTTGTAGGTTATAGACCTAGTGCTTGATGCGTCACCCGCGAACTCAACAAGCGAGCAGCAAACTGAATTTCAAACGGAAGTTTTGACTACTCTCATGGAAAACCTACTCAATACAGAACTATTTGGTTCCGAATCGAATATATCGAACGTTTGCTACTTGGCCGCAAGACTCGTTGACAAATTGTGGCAAGGACAATTGTCGAGAGATCCTCATGAGGTTTGTAAACTTAGAATATAATTTTATATCTTTTCCACAATTCCAAAGATACATTTGGCTAGCATATAATTATAGTTATAGATATAAAATTTAGTCACTCAACTTGAATTACCCATCGTTTAATTATGTATTGTGTTTTATAGGTTTTCGATTTCTTAGTGAAATTGGTAACCCAAGCAAAGAAGAAGTCGCTTATGGTCTCACTAGAGGGCTTACATCACTGTTTGAATAGAACAATATTATTTCTTCTGTCTCGCTGTACTGACTCCATTGCTGATCAGATGTCAGTCCTTGAAGCTTTACATAAACTCACTACTAACAGGTAATACTTTTGTCAACCAACTTAAAAAAAAAAAACAGAAGGTTCTCTATTAGATTGTTTTTTTAGTACTTGTTCTTTTTAAAATTTTATTTTTTTCTATAAATGTAAAATATTTACCTTTTTTTTGGTCTAGATTGCTTATATTTGGAGCTGGCAATCACGAACTGGAGTTTATTGGTTGCCTAACATATTGCCTCTTACAACTGAGCGCCAACATGAAGATAGCGCTGGATTCCCATATGCGAACCACTTGGCATGTGAATCCCAGTGGAGACTTGGAATCTAGAGACGATAAATTAACTGCCCATCAAGGTACAATTTTTTATGTTTATATTAAAATGTACAGTTTTTAATTATGATGATAATTTAAATATATGGAACAACCAATATTAATTAGAAATTTAAAATAAATTTCATATTAATCAAACATGTGTTACAAATCACCAATGTATTTCCTCTTCACAGGTCGAAATCTAATGGCCGGCGCAGCTCGTCGCGTGTGGGAGGAGCTTTACGCGTGTAAGAAACCGGCCATAGAGGAAGTGTTTAAGGTGACACTCAGTGCGCCCGCGGCCGGCGCACGCGCACCCGACCTGGCTACCGTGCGCGAGCACTTGCACGACGCCGCACATAAACTGTGGATGACGTACATTGATACTGAGAGGAAGGTAGGAGCAAATCATATGTTGTATTGCTTTTAAAATATTTTACTGTTCGTACTGTGAAATTAATGGAAATGAATAAACAACACTGCAGAAGGTGTTTCGTATTCTGTAAGAGTTTGAAAGGCTTGGTAAATAATTGTAACTTTAATTTCTATTATAGCGACTAAACTCATGTTTAATTGCAAATATAACTTGTGCAATAATATAAACTAATTATTTTTCGTACTTCACTTGTAATAGCTAATTAAATACATGATTATTAAAACCATGGCTTTACTATTAGGCCGTCTATCGTGTGCCCTGGGAACTCCATAATCAAATTCAATCGAAGATTCAAAAAGTGACAGGTGGTTTGACGCGCTTGGCGTCTCGCACGAAAGTGAAGCGAGACGATGCGGGGAAATTGCGACCGAGGCTACCGAGACATCACGCCTTGGCTTATATGCAAGACCATGTACAACTTGTTAGGTAAATAAATTTTGGTTAAAATTTTTAAAAATTTTCTTGTTAAACTAGCTAGAATTATAAAAGGCAATAACATTACTATAATACAATTCAACTGTACCTCAAAATCGCCGTTATGAAGTGAGCACTGTTGTACAGCATGCATTTTTCCGGCAGACAATCGTGGGTGCGGAGCGCCTTGTGCGCGGCGAACACGTGCGCGCACACGACGCGCTACGTGCAGGCGGAGTGGGCGGGCGCGTGGCGCGAGCTGACGCGCGAGCGCGCGCTGTGGGGCCCGCCGCGCGCCTCGCCGCTCGACAAGTGGGCGCTGCACTGCACCGAGGGGCCGTGCCGCATGCGCAAGCAGCTGCGCCGCAACCTCGCCTTCTACGCGCACTACCCCTACGCGCCGCACCTGCACCGCGCCGATCATGTATGATGCTTTTGACACACCATGTTGTTCTAAAATTCCTCAATAAATAACAAAAACTAAAAATTACAAAATATGAAAAGAACCTCTCCTTACCGTTACAGGTGAATAAGATTTCAAAATATTTTATCGAAAATACCTACTATCATCATTACAGTACTGATAATATTCTGCACTTAACCTGTTGATACTTCATATATTGCAGAAACAACTCAAGTACAAGGTGGCCCAGAGTCGTGACAGCAAAGAGTACTATAGAGTGTACCAGCAGTGGCGCACGGGCAGCAGTGTTGGAGAAGCGGACAGTGTTGATGCTTCAGATGTGCAGACATTCGACGAAGAAATAACAAGGTGTCATATAAACGTCAAATATAAATAACTAAATTTCACGAGTTATAATTCGATCTTTAAAGATGTATTCTCTAAGCCCCAAATAATGAGATCTTTTTTTTTCAGCAATAGGGAGACCTCAGTGGAAGTCGTCAATGAGGAAGGTTCTCCATCTGATTTAGTTAGCAGTGGAGTTGTCAGCAGAGGCAATAATCAATCCACAGAAGGTCAGTTTAAATAGTTAAAATGTGAACAATATATAATTATTAGTGCGATTTCTATTGCCATAAAAATTTACCGGTTTTGATACGCAGCAAACGAGGATGGACCTGATAATGAAGATGAAGATGAACAACCTCCACCTCCCGATAATCAAACTCTGTTAAGGTTGCTCGAGCACCATGAAAAGGTATCTTCTTTTACTTTAATATTGAGAATAAATTACATAATTAGTTTTGCGATTAAATATGTGAATTTATTCTAATCGATGTTTTTACACTTGTCCTTCAGATAACTCATATGTTCCGTTGCGCACGAATCCAAGGTCTGGACACAACAGAAGGGCTACTGCTATTCGGAAGAGAACATTGCTACGTAATTGATGGATTCACTTTGCTAAAGAACAGGGAAATACGTGATTTGGATAGTTGTCCGGATGATTATGAACCTATCTTGCCAAGTCAAGGCATACAACGGAGTAACCAGAGACAATGCTCTAAGTTCTTATATGAAGATATAAGGTAGAGTATTTAGTTTTATTGGAATTTATGTTAAATAGTAACTGTTGCATGTTATATATTTATAAATATTATTTTCAGAGAAGTACACAAGCGGAGATATCTGTTGCAGCCGATTGCGCTGGAAGTTTTCTCTAGCGATGGCCGTAATTACTTACTAGCATTTCCACGAAAAATACGGAATAAGGTAATATATATATGGTAACTTATATGATGGGTAGTTTCTTTTAGAACAAGTACATTATATGTGTTCTTGATTTGGATTTATTATATAAGTTATTGCAATGTTCTTTTAATACTCTTCTTAATGTATACCACATTCATTTTCATAGCTTGGCTTTAGTTTCACTGGTTGTTTACCACCGTTCATAACGTTTCATTAAACCGAGAGAGGATAACTATATTATTGCGATGTATAAAGCATTCCATTTAACTCAGTTACGTTCGAGTATAAATATGAATTTGTGCGGGCAGGTGTACAGCCGGTTCACCGCCCTGGCGACGGGCATGGCGGACAGCGCGGCGGGCTCGGTGGCGGGCCAGAAGCGCGGCGTGGCCGTCGAGCAGCCCGCCGGCATACTCGCCTCGCTCATTGGCGACACGTCCGTCACGCAGCGCTGGCTGGTGAGCTTCGCTTGTTGCACGGCTTGCGTCTCGCGGTTCCGACTTTTTTATGTCATAGCGGGCAGCTGAGCGCGTGGTTCGTCTGATGGTAAGCGATTACCACCGCCCATGAACATTCGCTGTGTTAGTCCCTGGGAATCCGCAGCCCACTTTTAAGGCGAAAGGGATAAGGAATCCTACTGCAGGGTGGCAGGGTAAATGAAAAATAAAATATTAGTTTTTACACTTTTTTTTTTCATTATGCATTTGACTATAAAGATATTGCATTAAACGTTTTTGTTTTAATATTTCTAGAGAGGCGAAATAACCAACTTCCAATACTTAATGCATTTGAACACACTTGCTGGTAGATCATACAATGATCTAATGCAATATCCAGTGTTTCCGTGGATTTTAGCCGATTATGACTCATTAGAATTGGATTTGAACGATCCGGCTACCTTTAGAGATTTGAGTAAACCAATGGGAGCTCAGAGTCCTGAGAGATTGGAACAGTTCAGGAAAAGATATAAGGTACAACATCATATATATTATAATTATTATTTTATATTAATTATTACAGTAAATTATATTATGTGTATATACTATATAATGTAATATTTTAACAGGAATGGGATGATCCACATGGGGAAACGCCTCCCTACCATTACGGCACTCATTATTCGTCTGCAATGATAGTCTGTTCCTATCTTGTACGTATGGAACCTTTTACGCAGCATTTTTTGAGGCTACAAGGGGGACATTTTGATTTGGCTGATAGGTAAGTTTGAATTATAATAAGCTTATTTATGAGAAGACATAAGAAATATTATAAGTAATTGTTTATTTTCAGAATGTTCCATTCTATAAAAGAAGCATGGAATTCAGCATCAAGGCACAACATGGCGGATGTCAAAGAATTAATCCCGGAATTTTTCTACCTACCCGAATTTTTGGTCAATTCAAATAATTTCGATTTGGGTATGTGTTTGAAACTAGTCAACCTTAAAACTTCCATTTTCAAACATAAAAATAATTCTCAAATAAGGTACTTTTTATTTCAATTTTAAAAACACTTTAAATTAAGAAAACACAGAATTTACAAATTTTGGTAAGAAGTGTGGAAGATAAAATTAAACATACATATGAAACACCGAGACTACGCGACTTAGACTACGCGAGCGAAGCCGCGTACTGAAAGCTAGTGTTAAACATAAGCTCTGACGGTGTACACAGGCTGCAAGCAGTCGGGCGTGGCGCTGGGCGACGTGGTGCTGCCGCCGTGGGCGAAGGGCGACCCGCGCGAGTTCATCCGCCTGCACCGCGCCGCGCTCGAGTCGGAGCACGTGTCGCACCGCCTGCACCACTGGATCGACCTCGTGTTCGGCCACAAGCAGCAGGGCCAGCCCGCCGTCGACGCGTGCAACGTCTTCCACCACCTCTTCTATGAGGGCAACGTCGATATATACAAGTGGGCCTCATACTTAAGTATATAAGTCTTCTAGCAACATTCAGACCGTGACCCTTAACTTTAAGGACTTTCTTAAAGTTAAGGGTCACGCAGGGAGCAGGGTGGTAGATGTTATGTTTGTGACAACTAAATATATTTTAAATTTTTGGTATTCTGACTCTCTTATTAGTCAAAATTAAATTATATTTTTAAGAATGACAAATGGTTTGAGAATTAATTTTGGAATTATAAATAATAATATAATTTGTTACTGCTACTTAAACTACCAAAGTCCGTCAACGATTTACGTGTTGTATTTGTTTTATTACTATAATGTATTTTTTATTTACAGTATTGATGATCCCTTAAAGAAAAACGCAACTATAGGCTTCATTAACAACTTTGGCCAAATACCGAAGCAATTGTTTAAAAAAGCACATCCAAGCAAGAAGATGTCACAGCGTAGTTCCACGATACTTGATCCAAATAGTATAATACAATCTCAAGGCGTTATTACACCGCCAGAAAAACTGTTTTTCCATAATTTGGAAAATTTGAGGCCCTCACTGCAACCCGTAAAAGGTATATCAATTATTCTGAATCCTAAATTATACTTAAGTTAAAAGATTTCAAATTTATTGTTTACGGCTGTATAACTTTTAAGTACTATTTTTATTCTTATTCGTTTATAAAATAAAAACGATAATATTAATATATTGTTTCAATTTAACAGAGGTAAAAGGGCCAGTCGGACAAATTCTCTACACTGAAAAGGCAATTTTAGCCGTGGAACAGAACAAAGTGTTGATGCCCCCCGCATATAATAAGTATGTGGCTTGGGGCTTCGCGGATCATTCCTTGCGTATAGGAAACTATGATAACGATAAGGCCGTGTTTGTGTGTGAGAGTGTCGCACAGGCGTGCGGCGAAATCGTCACTTGTGTGTGTTTGTCTGATAAGACGATAGTCACGGCGGGAACTAGCACGGTAAGATTTGATTTTGTTAGTTTATTACTAACTCATAAAAGCGATTCAACTCATTAATTAAGTTGTTCATAGAGGGTTCCCTTTTAAAACTATGCAAACAAAAGTAGGTATAATTTATTGGCCTGCCTCATCACTTAATAATGATATCTTCCATACAACCTGGACAAGGCACAGCTTTAGTATAATATTATTGGTGGTACGATATTATATATTAGATTAGATAGATTATTCTCGTGTCTGGTAAAGCTAAAGAAATGCCTTCCTCTCTCCTATTTTTTATTCTCTTTTTTTGTTACAAAGTGTCTCGTGTTAGTTACATTATAATGGAATGCGAGCTAAACAAAACAGCACATAAACTGTTCCAGGTCGTGACTATATGGCAGTACTGGGCGCGGCGTCGGCGTCTCACCGTCAAAACGTGTCTGTATGGGCACGAAGAGGCGGTGACGTGCCTGGCCGCGAGCGCCGCCTACAACCTCGTGGTGAGCGGCAGCCGCGACGGGCTCGTCATCGTGTGGGACGCGGAGGGCGGCACCTTTGTGAGGCAGCTGCTGCCGCCGCACTTTGCGCACGCGCCGCAACCGCTGCCGCCGGTTTCCGCGCTCGCTATTGATGATCTTACCGTAAGTGCTTATATCTGCATTTTAAATGCGGGGTGGAATTTTGAATTACCACCTCCAGGGAGAGTACTTACAATTTTGTCGGTATAACATTTTAGCCAAAGAAAAAGTGCATTTCACGATTTTCCGACTTGCCTGACTTCTGAATGGAACCGAAAGATATAATTTACTATGTTTCTTTTTGTATATTGTTTGTAAAGTACAGATTCACTGGTGAATTGTAAATAATACCCGCGACCGCGGCACTGAAGCGACTCGAAATTACAGAAATTGGATTGGTAGTCCACAATTGTCAGTGGCAGTACCACATAACCCATTTATGTTGGTCTCAAGCGTGCATTCTTATTCTCCATTCCAAACTTAAGTAGAATTTCTGTTAAGATTCCTAAATGTATATATCGGTTAACTTGGACCGGGTAGGGCGACATAGCGACGTGCGCGGGCAGCTGGGTGCAGGCGTGGTCGATCAACGGCGAGGCGCTGGGCGGCGCGGCGGCCGGCTCGGGCGAGCGCGCGCCGCAGCTGCTGTGCGTCGCCTTCAGCCAGGCGCGCGACTGGGACCCGCTCAGCGTCATCGTCACCGGCTCCTCGGACGGCGTTGTGAGGGTAACTGCACGATACATACATACGCTTTTACTGCTTTTTAGATATACTCAAATTGAACAAAGATAAACCTGACCATGTCGTGATTAAATGTTAAGAAAAAAAGTACATACTTTTTTGGTGACATTTAAGGAATAAATCACTGCCGTCCCTAGGGAGGACCCCAGTTGCTAAGTAGCTCCCTAGCTACCACTCCATCTTAAATAAACGACAGAAATTTGCTATAATAGTTGCTAGTGATACTCGACCAAGGTTTTCAACAATACCTTGGTCGAGTATCAGAACAAAAAGAAATTCAACCTGATTAAATTTGATTTACATTTTCAGATGTGGTCCATAGAATATGTACCCAAGACTGAAGAGGAAGCTCACAGTTCAGAAGCTGACAGTTTCGATGTTGCGTCCGGCTCCGTGGATACGGAGAAACAAACAGAACAAAAACTTTCAGTGCAAGAGAGCGAATATACAAAAACGGAAAGTGAAATTAAATCCGAAAGCGATGTGAGGACTGAGTCAAATGAAAGGCAGGCAGCTATTAAACGAGTTGAAGAGTTAGTTAAGCAAATGAGTTTATCACAAGAAAATGAGGGTAATTTAATAATTGGAAACTGTTATATTAAATCTTTAGTAGGGTTTAACGTATATTTTTTTATAATAATTCGAAATCATATTTCAGGTAACCTCGCTAAATCGGGTTCAGAAAGTTCGCTTTCTGATATAGGAGAGACTACAAGTGCTAAAGAATCATCTCGCAAACACGATGATAAGGACACCTGCAGTGATAATGAACAATTCCCGGATAAAAATGAAGTTGATTCCTGTGAAGAGATAAAGAATTATGATGTAGATTCGGATGAAAAAGACTATGACAATGAAAAAGGCTTGGATAAAGAGAGTCATGCGCAAAGAAATAAATTGCAGAAGCAAGAGCATGTTGTGTTACGTCATAAATCTAAGGGCAATCCGATGTTCCGTAAAAGTAAGTTATAATTTCACACAACCGTTTTTTCATAGTTTTTTAATTAATTTTTGTAGTGATACCTTCTTATGGTAAAGTAAACTGATTCGATACGCAATACGTTACGGCGCTAGTCTATCTGACTTCTCTCTACCAGAGGTAAAGCAAAAAATCTCGAATATCTAAATCGGCTCTCCACGATTTAAATTGTAACAATTCAAAAACTGACATGACTTAATTATTATTGTTGCCAGGTGGTGGCAGCATAGCTGGATCCAGTGAAGTGGGTTCAAGTGGAGAAGGTGACGCACTACGGAACAGCAAGTCTGATACAAGCCTCACTGACTCTTTTGTGGTTCTCGAACACGCTAAAGAGGAGACGCCGCAAGTCAAGAATGATACTAGCAAAGGTTAGATAATTGACTAGTATTATCCGTCTCACTGGTGTATTTCTAATATTATGTAAATACAATATTGTTTAATAATTTAATTTACTAAGTTGTCATTAATATATATTCCACGTAGTTGGGACGATAGCGACGTAAAAATATACATTCTTTTGCTTAGTAGTTTTATTAAATAATTACTAATATATGTTCAGAGGAGGCGGTGGTGCGTTGGTCGCGGCGGCTGGTGGTGCGCGGCAAGCTGACGATGCACACGGCGTACGAGCGGCGCGACAACCTGTCGCCCGCCGCCGTCACCGCCGTCGCCGCCGCGCGCTCCGGCAAGGGGCTCGCCGTGGGCGACGCGCGCGGCCGGGTACACACACACACATGCTACAAGCGCGGTCGGACCCGTGTCACTTGCAGACGCACTCATACACGCGTGGAGGCGTGACGCTCGCATTCACACACATAAGACAACATGAGCAGACGTACTAAACAGCCGAAATACGAACGTCTCGCTCATTCTTTATAACGCTGAAATAATATAACATAAAATATTTTGGATTTTTTAATCCAAGATGTGTTAAATAAATTACTAAACGTTTTTCTTCGTTCTTACTGGTTTTGAGTTCAGATCGTTTTAAACAGTCTTTAATAAAACAGCTGTGAGCATTTTGGAACTAGATAGCAACGCGTGACATGATGATCTTAAATATCAATTTGTTAATATTTAATATATATGACATATTACTACTGTAGATATTCCGTTGGTCCGCACCGGACATGTCGAGTGCGGCGGGCGCTCGTGGTGGGCCCGCGGATCACTGGATACGGGATGACACGGCGCCCTTCTGTACTCAATGCCAGGTAGGTACAATATATTCACAAGTACGAGTTAAAAGGAAAAAGAAGTAGAGCACATGTCTAAATATTCTTTTTTATTACACCTGTATTATATAATATGAACTATATAGTTATTTTGTTAATGTTAGTATGTCCCATATTTTCGTTATTATATAACGTATTTTAATGTTTTCTTGTCTGATAGCCTTGCTCTGCTTTGATCAAGTTAGAAAAGTTTGAAATAAAGAAAAATAAATCCTCCCAGATTGTGCGCCCGCGGTGAGCATATTGTGCAATATCAATCCATCATTTCGCGTAACTACATTAATATACGTGGTTCGCAGGTGCGTTTCACGGCGCTGGAGCGGCGGCACCACTGCCGCGAGTGCGGCGCCGTGTTCTGCGGCCGCTGCTCGCGCTACGAGGCGCCCGTGCGCCGCCTGCGCGCGCTGCGCCCCGTGCGCGTCTGCCAGCGCTGCCACCAGCTGCTGCAGCCCAACAAGGAGTAGAGCGCCGCCGCCGCGACCTACGCCGGAACGCGCTACACCACACTGTAGCACGCTACGCCATAGCACGCTAGTGTGCCAGTTGGTAACACGCTACACCGCTACATATTACATTACACCACAGTACTCACACGACACTATCTATTGAGAACTATAACATACCGCTCCATACTACACTAGGTCGCAACACACCATACCTTAACACTCTACATTAGGACACTATGCCACGACACATTTCACAGTTGTCAACACTACACCCACAAGTGTGGCCACAATGTGGCCTGAGTACACTACACTTCAGCAAGACATATTATACTAAACGCTAACCACAAGATTCGGTACCACACAACCTACTGTGAAACAGGAATCACTATGTCGCTCGTCACTAAATCAACATACATTGTAGTAGCAACATTTAAATTTTGATATCTAAACCAACCAGTTTAAGGATTTGGCTTCCGTTATATTTACCTTACCGCCGGCGTTACTTATATGGCGCTAAGATTGTGCACGCGTTTTAATTACGCGTTCCGGAGTTATCCTATGTCCAACTGCGAGAGAGAAAAAGTAGATATCATAATAAATATTTCACATCTAGTCATTTTAACAAAACGCAACAAAAACAAGGTGTGTAATAAATAGACCACCAAAGTTCAAAGAGCCGATAAATTAGACAAAGTTATTAAGAAATTGCTCATCATATTGCAATGTTTACTTAGCCATTGTATTTGACAATGTTCACTGTTGAGCAATTAAATGAAAATATACGTAAATTTATGATACTACGGCCTTAGAGCAGCTATCAATTTATGTAAAAGAAATTGAACTAAACCTGACTGAACTGGCATTATCTCGAACTTGACTCAAAACTAATATATAGCATCTGCTTTGAGTATGTCTAGCTAAATAAACATTATCAAAAGCGCGCAAAACACGCACTTGTTTTTGTATTATATACCTACATCATTATAATGTCAAAGAGTAATTAAGATATTTAATACTAATAAAAATAATTGCCTTAGCGTTTTACTAACAAACAAATATATATGTTTATAGCCAACGTAGAAGTGTGAATCTATAACATGCTTGGGAAAAAAAAAGACAGAGGCAACTGAGTCCTCGGTTATTGTAAGTAAAGAAAATATTATCTTGTCCTAAAAATATATTACATAAGGCACGCTGTCAAATTCTAACCTAAAACTATATAAATAGTAGCATTGTGTTAGAGCGATCTAAGTTCATCGCCACGTCTAGTACAAAATGGAACAGAGCAGTATTGCGATTTATTAAAATTATATGGAAAAAAAAATACGGTAGATGAATTCTTATTAATTTCTTCGTACAATACAATGAGACCTATTCATTAAAGTGGTATATTTTGAAAAAATAATAACTGCTTATTTTTTATTTTTTTGCATTGTGGTACAATAATTTTACTGAATGTAATTTGGTGTGTCAAATATTTCCTTTAGTCTTCAAAATGAAAAAAAAAAGTGTAATTATTAAATCAATTTACCAATATATTACATACTTTATGAGGTATCTATTTTAATTCTGCTGCAAATAAAATATAATGCAGTATATTACAGAGATATGCATATTTTGATGATTAAAATTAGTATAATGAAAAACATCGAATAAGTATAACAATTTTTAAGTTAAGCTTTTGAATCCTGTTTATGACCTTAGCCTTTAAACATTATCATAACAACAATATATTATTCAATGCACATGATTAAGTATGATAAATTAAATGGGTCAAATTTATATAAGTAGCCAATATTATATCATGAGTCAGTGTTTATAATTTTATTTTATAGTGACTCATTTTTTTAATTTCTGGATGGAAGCTGAATACATATAATTGTGTTTTACGTTAGATTGTTTATTGATAGCCTTACATAATCCTATTTTATTTTCTTTAGTATTCATTAAAATTTAATAAAAAGTGAATTACAGTAATAAACAATGCTTCCATGAAAATCAAGATGATGAGGATATATACTGAGAAGTCATTTCTTACATTTTGAATTACGAGGCAGGCTTTATATTTAAATTTTACCCTTTAATTGAAAACAAAATAATTTATCCTCAATGGGGACACCTCCACTGTTATATTTCATTAAATATACCTGAAAGCTTTCAGCAAGATTTCAAATAAAAATTGTGTAAATCAGTATTACTTTGTATGAATAATAAATAATAATCATTTGATATAAATATATTTTAGATCTCATTCTTTATAATGTAAGAAAACATAATATTATGTCATATTAAAGTAGTGTTTATGTTTTATGAAGAATAATTTTATATGTGTTTATAATGAAACGTCGTAAAGTAGGATTATGTTACTTTAATCTCGTTATTGTGATATTTGCACCGGTTTGTTTGCTTTCTGTTGCAACGGTGTGCACTCTGCAGTGTGTCGGTATCTATCGCTGTTGTGTATGTTAGTGCTAGTCATCATTTTTGCTTATACAATTATATATAAAAATATACATTTTTATTTTGAGTGTGATGTTCCCTCGCGGTAAAGTGTAAAAAGAATATAATATACCTAAGAAATTATTAGTATTTTGATATTATATCGATATGACATTTTATAACTTATTGGAATATCGTTTTATTATTCGATAGCATAAATCACGTTATGCATTTTAGTTTACATTCCTAGTCGCGTATATGGATTTTTGGATTTATATGATTTTTTATTTGTGTTTGCTACCGGTTTATTTAACTCTTAACAATGTGATGTTATATATTTTTTAATTGTTTTATACTGTAATTTGGCATTTATTTTGTAATCAATTGTTACTTTGTTTTGAAATAAAATATAAATTAAGAAGAAATATTTATAATCCAAAACATTATCTGTACAATAATTAAGCGCTTTGAATGAAAACATGTTCTAATATAAAATTAATTATTATTTGTAGTATTGCTGTAATTGACTATGAAGTTTTTTGTGTAATATAAGTGAATGTCTATTTTATTCATAATATAACATGTTACCTTTATCATCCAAGGATGAAATGAAATTCATTATCACAATATGAGACGCAAAATGTATCATTATATTGCATGTTTGTATGAAATTGGCCCTAAATGTATAAATAATAAATTACAGACAATAGTTACGTTGTTTAGGTAGTTTGTAGGCACCTAAAGTTTATGCCGTTGATTAATGTATTCATGTATAAATAAAGTACTGCAAAAGACTTTTGTTTTATTAAAATACCTATATTCAAAGGAAAATGTATAAAAAATTATGACTAGGTACATTATACATTAATTACGATACAAGTATTGAACTATTTGCAAGCGGGTGTAAAAATGAAACAAATCTTACTAACCATAATATTTATTTCTTTATAATATTTGAACTCTCATTATCTAAAATATCTACACATATGCCCGAGTATGTACATATGATAGCCAAAAATAATTTCAGAAAAATATACAAAGTTACTCCCAACAATAAATTTTGAAACAACAATATTACATTAAGTACAATGCGAGCCATACACATGTAGTATTTTTATGTAATGTTAGAAACACCTAAGCATATTTGAAATAGGAATATATAAAAATAAAAAAGCGCTCATGTTAGCAAAGAGATTGGAAGTTAAATGCGAAAACGTTGTTTAAAAAATAGTACACTTTTCTTTAATTTAAACCTGAAAAATATTTATAACATTTAAGGTGAATGGACATAAAAGGAGAGCGCTTTGTTAATTTATATCGGCCGGTCTAGCATGTGCGTCACGACATTATTCTCTTGACCCGTTTTGTCGCGATTCGATGGTTTGTCTATTTCTCGAGCGTCTCTAACATGGCGCCAATACTCCTAGACGACATCATTTCATCTACAAAACTTAACATGGAGGCAAATGTTATCGAGTTTGACGCTTTTAGGTGATATATATATATCGTTGTCATTTTTGATCGCGATAAAAGAGTAATCAATGTTTATAACGGGTAAATAAGAATATAAAATAGCAATAAATGACTAGACAAAAAAAAACATTTTAAGTACTTAAACTTATATTCTTTTTCTGGTTCTGGGCAAGTAAAAATATATTTTTGTTTCAATTACAACAATTTTTTTAAATTTCACCGTTCTATTATTTTTAAAGGTTGTTGCTGGTTGTAAGGTTCTAAATATTTAATATCTTAATTTTGTTTGTCACTAATCAACGTCATAAATGTGAAAAATAATTGAATGAACTAAACAGGCTAGTCAACGTCGAGTTGTACCGTCGGCGAGAAATGCGTCGAGTATGGCGCGTACATGAGTATGGCGAATATCTCGATTTTCTTAACATACGCTTTATACGTGAATAAAATAATGACATGTAACATGCGATATATAGGGTATATCGATATCGGCAAAAATTATGTCTCTCTTGCGCGACATATGTCGAGTCACGCATGCTAGCCCAGCTGCATTCAAAAACGATGTTCATCTTTACAAGTCCAACACGAGTACACAACGACACTTACGGTATTAAGATAGAAACAGATAACCCTTCAAATCATGCATGAAAGTGAACAATTTTTTTGCACTATCATTTGTAACTTTAAAATTAAATATGTATTAGAAATTCTGAATGTACTAGAAGTCAGTAAAAGTAAACCTTGAAATAACAATCATTGATCCCTTTTCTTTCAGTCCTGCTGAAACTATGCGCAAGTAATTTTTGTAGAGAAATAAATTGTATCAAGGTTTACCTTCAAAGTTTTGATAATCAATTAATATAGAAGACATTTGAACATTGAAAATAAGTTACATATTTCAAAATACTAATTTTATAACAATTCCGATATCCATTATTCGGCATTTAATAAAGTTACTTTAAGTGCATGTGCGGTGTATTCTAGAAACATCAAGTGCATTGACATTATGTGTAAAAGTACATAAACGTGCTCAAGAGTTATCTATTAAGTACTAACTGTTATTTTCTATTACAATAAGTACAAAATTACGCAGTGATAGCGAGTGATATGCGTTAGTCGGTTACATTTTGACAAAAAAAATGAAATACGGAATGTAAAAATGCAATAATAGTTGTGCAAAGTAATTGTGCCTGCTTTGAAATTGTCGCAACTAGGTTCTATTGCAAAATAAAACTTGTTTACAAAAAAATCCCTGGTAATGTATCAGCAACCCCAGGTAGTTAATTA
>NC_052120.1:4300454-4301845 GCF_012273895.1 Zerene cesonia | reverse complement strand
TGAAAAAAGAACTTGAAAAATAAATCAACATTAAAAATAAATCACACTAAACTTACACCATTCTTTAAACAAATTGAACATATTATTACAGTTTTGTTCGACTTATAAGGTAAATTATCTATTTAATAATAATCCCTCGTAAAAAAATACACGTAAACAAAGATTCAGAAACGGTGTTCAAAGTCAATAATCTACAAATTTACAATTATATACAAAGAAGGGAAAATATATCCAAAAATCCTATATTACAAAGCACACAGTTCTTCTAAGATAAAATACTGTTATTTGTTTGTTCCACACCGTGTAAAGACAATGCGATCGGACCTATTTTAATACTGTCCATGGACGAATGTTTCGCAGAAACACTTATTCTAACATAACATACAAGAACTAGTGTGCAGAGCTTAAGCCAGGTGCGTTTCAACAGTTAAGTACAACATCCATAAGTGTATAGTATTACATATTTTGTTCTCTCTATAATTTAAATAGACATTTAGAATCTGGCACATGATAACAAATTCAGCTATCTCTTACTCTTGAACTACTTTCACTGGGAGTACAACTCTCCGTTTTCCTTCGCTGGGGAAACCACGCAAGTCATTAGTCATCACTACAAATCATTACGTATTGAAGCGGATACTGAGCTTACGTCAAATATTAGGAATATAATTACTGTGCTCAAACGTCGTCTACGAATCTATAAGCGTCCTAATTTAACTCCAAAACATTTATATAATATAACAACGTCGAACGTCCAATAAACATTTATTAATTTGATATAATCACCGTAAAGTATTATAAAAAATAAGTACAATTAAGAATTAAGTCGTACGCGTTGAAGCAAGCTTCAAGCGTTCAAAGATTAAGACTAATTACGTACATTATATAAAATAAGCTGAATATAAAAAAAGAATTATTAACAGACGTAAGTTATTCTTTCGGAACTCAGTCATTACTGTCAGTGTAGGAACAATTATATCTTTATTAGTTAAAAATTCAAATCATAATTCGCGGTTTAAATACATTAATCTGAACTCGATTAACCATTCGATTCGATTTCTTTCCTTGCTTCGTCTTGATTTTACCTATCTTTAAGTACACGAGATTAATGACAAAGTCTGTGACTTTGTCATTAATATTTACGGCTTGTGCAAAACAACTTTTATTTTTGTTAATTTGCTGTTTCAATTTTCGTTAATTAAATTTAATGCGAAACGTAATACAATACATAATTCCAATGACCTCGATTTTTATATGACGCTATACATTATTCAACGAAGACAATGCCAAGCTTCATTTAAAGGTGATTATAATAATATTTTTGATTCGATTCTAGCTTTTCGGCATTTTCAGAAGCATTATCATTTATTCGTTATGTTTACGTTATCGAT
>NC_052120.1:4300283-4300444 GCF_012273895.1 Zerene cesonia | reverse complement strand
TAACACTTGGAACACCTCTTGTTTTGATATTGTTAGTTGCTATTGTTTCACCGCGATCGTTACCCACTAACAGGTTCACCTCAAAACTTAGAGATTGTGTATTCGGATTGTATGCCAAACTTGGGTTATTTGCAATACGTAAAAAGTTCAACGGTGAAGTG
>NC_052120.1:4294218-4299283 GCF_012273895.1 Zerene cesonia | reverse complement strand
AACTTAGAGATTGTGTATTCGGATTGTATGCCAAACTTGGGTTATTTGCAATACGTAAAAAGTTCAACGGTGAAGTGAATGATCACGCGACACTCTCTCGTGCTTGCTGAGCGAGATCACTCCGAAGCCGGCGTAGGGTACCACTCGAGCGCGGGTTTGGGGCGCCAATCCAGAGCGGGCGCGGGGCGCCGGGCGCGGTCGTCGCTAGCCGGGGCGGGGCGTTCGTCCAGAGCGGGCGAGGGGCGCCACTCCAGGGCGGGCAAGGGACTCCGCTCGGCAGGCGCGGGCGGCCACGCTAGGAGAGGCTCGGGGGTATCGCGGGGTGAGGGGCTCCAGTCGATGAGCGGCGCGACGGGGGGTGCGGCGGGGGGCGCGGGTCAGTCGAGCGCGGGCGCGAGGAAGGGGTTGGTGGCGGCGTGGCCGGCGAAGGACGCGGCGCGCGGCGCGGCGGCGAGCGGCGGCGCGCGCGCCACGCGGCCGAGCCACTGCTCGGGGTGCGGCAGCGCGCCCGCCGCCGGCACGGGCTCCTCGGCCAGCGCGCGCAGCCCCAGCGACAGCTGCTGGCACATCTCCGCCACCGGGTCCGGCGCCGCCGCCTCCTGCGGGGATTCAAACATTTTTCAATTCAACAGACTCATCTCACTTCTGTTTGCAAACCGAGCGATAGAAAGGATATAAAATTAAAACTAGTTGAATAAAGATTGTATTGAATTATTACATTGGTTTTTTTTGCAATAAGGACATTATATAGTAATAAGAGTAATTAATGTCATTATTTAATATTAGAAAATAAAATTTTAAAACCAAAATACAATATATACTTGATAAGCTAAATCGTAATGGGACTTATTTTCTTTGGAGTAGAATAAATGTTTGGATGGGAGCCTCACAGGAATACTATAAAACCATAAAAAAACATTATTCATTATTCAAATTTTAATGTGACTCTTATTATATGTATATAAAATTTTATTCTGCATATTTTACCGCGGAGCGCAATGAAGTTCAGCATTATTATATTTACCTCAATAACGTCATCGGAACGCTGCGTATTCGCAGATGCGGGCAAGGCGGGCACGGGCGGGGTGGCGGGCAGAGCGGGCACCGTGGGCAACGAAGGCAATGCAGGCAGCGCGGGCACAGCGGGCTGAGAGGGCAGCGCGGGCAGCGCACCCGGCGGCGAGCCCAGTCCCATCCGCTGTCGCTCTACATTAGATGGCAACTCGCTTATGCGGAGTGACATCTGCCGCTTAAATGGAGAACTGAAATGGAAAAAAAATTATTCTTGTGCAATGGAAACTGGACCTTGGGAGGATATTGGGAGCTATTATGAAAGGATAATATAATTATAACGTTCATAAATATGATGTAACTCGTGTTACATTAAGTAAATATCATTGATTATGAAAATTGTAAAGTCATTAAATATTATATTAAATCTGATCTGCTGATCCGGCTCCGGAGACGCTGTTCTGCACTACTCTTATGATTTAGGGGTATGAAAAATAGATGTTGGCCGATTCTCAGACATACCCATATCATTATGCACTAAAATTTCATAAGAATCGGTCCAGCCCTTTCGGAGGAGTTTAAAAATTGTGACACGGGAATTTTATATATAAGAAGATATAAAGTCACTGATAAATCTGCTAACTTTAAAAATATAGAATATATAACGTTTGTAGCATCCAATGTATTTTAATATAAGCTAAATATATACATACTTGTTATTAAGATGTGCGAAGCCCCTAAAGGAGCCCTGTCGCTCGAGTAGGTGCGGCGCTGCATGCGGGCGCTCCACGGCAAAAGGGTTGTGCGGAGTGGCACGGGGCCCTGTAGCAGGGGCGGAGGCCGGTGTGGGGCCCGGGTGCGGAGGCGGGGCGTGGGGCGCGTGGGGCAGTTGGGGTGCCGCCGGCAGATCTACGTCTGCTTCTGATACGCGACGACCTATCACTGAAATAATACATTGATCATTAATACGCGAATTTTATTAAGGTACCAATTTTGCTTTTAATTACGCTACATCATTATTATACAATACATATTATAATTATTATGTTATTATAATTAAATAAACATACTAACATGCATGCATCTATTGGATGTATTTTTGCATCCAATAGATGCAAATTAAAATGTCATTGCAATTTGAAAATTATATTTTCATAAGTAATTAACGACCTAATCAAGAGTAGCCATTCCCTCGACATGTCCCTACAAAGCCACGAGAGTGACACGAACCCGATTTGCGGAAGGAGCCCTGGCGCGTGAAGGCGTGGCTGGCGGCGTCGATGCTCATGGACACGGCGCACTCCTTGTCGCGGCGCTGCTTGCGCTCGAGGCACGCCGCGAACGCGCAGCCCACCGCGTGCGACAGCCGCTCGCCGGAGTCGCGCGACGCCAGGAACCCGTGGCACATCCAACGCCGCGTCGTGCCGTCGCGGCAGATGTAGCTGGAAACGACGACGTATTGTTTTTATTTATTTATTCAAGGAACACACAGTCATTTACAATCAATAATATATAATATAAAACACGTTAAGTTTCATATTTTAACTAAATGTAGTTATTATAAATAAGTATAACTATTACTATGGTGTGTGCAAACAACAACAAACATACAAAGAATTACATCAATTATACCAGTACTTCATACATTTTCTTTGTGGGCTTCGTTATGCATATGCTATGTCATCCTTACTGTGTTATTTCGCAATGGAGTTATTTTATGATATCATTTTTGTGTATGGACACAAGAGGCTATAGATCGTATCTCATTCCCATAGGAAGTGCTTTTGACTACGTGGCGGGCGAAAAAATTGGGTGGCGTTGAAATGGATTAAAGGACCGATTATTTAATTTACATTAAAATATAGTGAAATAAAACGTTTCACAGTGTTACCTTACTATTCCGTAACAGAAGTAGATAAATATATTTTATTGTTACGATAAACCTTTTTATTTCACTGTTTCCACTAAAATTTAATCGTTTTTACATCGATTAACATTTTCCAGTAGCCAATAAAATGAATAAACTATAATTACCCATTTATTGAATAACTAATAAACGTAGCTAATTGCAACTAGCGTAAATACACTTTCATTCGATTATTTTATATTCCGCTATTTATTAAGTCAACTGTGTTCATAAACGATTTCGCCACGGTAAAACAATAAATCAACGCTCAATAGAATCAATTTTCTTCATCAAATTATTATTTTCACAACATAACATTTGAATTATTTTTAAATTTGTGAATAATATCATTAGTAATACCCTGCTGTGTTTGTGGATTGATTTATATTTTCAAAAATTTATTGTGACATTTATGACTGACTATTTTTACGTATATCGTTCGTAAATTAACATCAACGAATTATTATTGAAATAATTTATCTTATTTTTCACATAATGTTATGTATATCCAACACGATTCTATCTATTTACGAATTGAATTACATCTAACATACTTTAGGTATTATGGTTTATATAATTAAGTTATACACACTATAAATAACACCGGCCGAACATTCAGTATCGATATGACCTAAAATGTCCCGTGCTCGTCGTACTGCTTATCAGCTTTTTTAACGTTTTTAGTTGTAAGTATTTGCTTGTAAACAGATCAATATAAAGTGGAACTGTGCGTTAACCTCTATATCAAATTTTATAAATGAGTTTATACTAAAGAAGCATTTAAGGAGGCATTTGTGCGGCTTCATTCTGCTAAAGAATGCAGTAAAGAGATTGCTAAGGCGACTCGAAGTCGGTGTAGTAATTCAAGACGTTACATAATACCCGTCTCGAATAACGCTTAATGCTAATGTATACACATTTTTATTGTAGCTTCGGCTTCATATGATAAAAGTACTTTATTGCTATCAGTTTTAAGGCATATGAAGGATTACGTTTGGATAGTGTGTTTAATATTCACATTTTATTGACTTCTTCTTTGACGTAATAGTTCTCCGATTTTTAATGAAATTACAATGCAAAATAAATATTTGCAAATCTCAAAAGATTGTGCTATAATGGTCTGGTGAAGTATTTTATTTTCTACTTTAAACTCAATTTCATTTGCTCTGTTAAAATAAAATCGACTAAAACACTGAGATCGTTAAATAATAAAATAATAATAATCATAGGAAAACAGCGCCGTGGTTTTGCATAAAACCTTGAAGGTCAAATACGAAGTCAATAGCTCCAATGAAACGAACTGGTTTGATGAGAATTGTTAATAAGAACGTTACGAACGATAGATTTATTCACTTAAAAACCTTCGTCATACTGACTTTATTGTGAAGATAAAAAATGGCTGTAAGAAATAGTCATTGGACGGATGCTCTTAGAGCAACACATAAAATCTCTACACATGAGTTTGTTTGAAAGCGCTAATCTCGGAAATTATTGGCCGATTTTAAAAATTCATTCAACGTTACATGTGTTCATAAACCCTGAGAGCTATAGGAAATAGGCTACGTACCGGGACGAATAGCTAGTCATAAATAAAACTTAAGACATAACTATTGATTTGTTAATTTATTAGGACAAATTCATTTATTCTTTATTACTCGCAAGTCTAGACTAGATGGTCGTAATGGTCGTAATTAACTTTTGTCGATATCAATGTCACAGCCAACAGTCAGGTCGTTATTTGAACGGCTGATTAAGCTAGTCGGCTTCGAGTTGCGACATCTATATAACAAAGTGATATCATTTACACATTCGTATTGTATTAGTTAACGTAATAAATATATTTATCCATGTATTTATAAGAAAGCAAAGCAATCAGTTTTATTTTTATGCGATTTAACATTGAACCGATATCGCATATCTAAATACATCAGTCAGCAATGCAATCACTTCTTAAAAGTAAATAAAAGGTAGGCTTAAAGGTAGAATAATTGATCATTATCTGTTTAGAGTTTATGATGTGTCTCTAATATAAATTCAAAACGAATAAAATTTACGGCAACAGTTTAAACGAAACGCGAATATTTGTTTTTTATATTAATCATCATCATCATCAGCCCATATATTCCCATTGCTGGGACACAGGCCTCC
>NC_052120.1:4288396-4293218 GCF_012273895.1 Zerene cesonia | reverse complement strand
GCGCGAGGAAGGGGTTGGTGGCGGCGTGGCCGGCGAAGGACGCGGCGCGCGGCGCGGCGGCGAGCGGCGGCGCGCGCGCCACGCGGCCGAGCCACTGCTCGGGGTGCGGCAGCGCGCCCGCCGCCGGCACGGGCTCCTCGGCCAGCGCGCGCAGCCCCAGCGACAGCTGCTGGCACATCTCCGCCACCGGGTCCGGCGCCGCCGCCTCCTGCGGGGATTCAAACATTTTTCAATTCAACAGACTCATCTCACTTCTGTTTGCAAACCGAGCGATAGAAAGGATATAAAATTAAAACTAGTTGAATAAAGATTGTATTGAATTATTACATTGGTTTTTTTTGCAATAAGGACATTATATAGTAATAAGAGTAATTCATGTCATTATTTAATATTAGAAAATAAAATTTTTAAACCAAAATACAATATATACTTGATAAGCTAAATCGTAATGGAACTTATTTTCTTTGGAGTAGAATAAATGTTTGGATGGGAGCCTCACAGGATTACTATAAAACCATAAAAAAACATTATTCATTTATTCAAATTTTAATGTGACTCTTATTATATGTATATAAAATTTTATTCTGCATATTTTACCGCGGAGCGCAATGAAGTTCAGCATTATTATGTTTACCTCAATAACGTCATCGGAACGCTGCGTATTCGCAGATGCGGGCAAGGCGGGCACGGGCGGGGTGGCGGGCAGAGCGGGCACCGTGGGCAACGAAGGCAATGCAGGCAGCGCGGGCACAGCGGGCTGAGAGGGCAGTGTGGGCAGCGCACCCGGCGGCGAGCCCAGTCCCATCCGCTGTCGCTCTACATTAGATGGCAACTCGCTTATGCGGAGTGACATCTGCCGCTTAAATGGAGAACTGAAATGGAAAAAAAAATTATTCTTGTGCAATGGAAACTGGACCTTGGGAGGATATTGGGAGCTATTATGAAAGGATAATATAATTATAAAATTCATAAATATGATGTAACTCGTGTTACATTAAGTAAATATCATTGATTATGAAAATTGTAAAGTCATTAATATTATATTAAACTAGCTGATCCGGCTCCGGAGACGCTGTTCTGCACTACTCTTATGATTTAGGGGTATGAAAAATAGATGTTGGCCGATTCTCAGACATACCCATATCATTATGCACTAAAATTTCATAAGAATCGGTCCAGCCGTTTCGGAGGAGTTTAAAAATTGTGACACGGGAATTTTATATATAAGAAGATATAAAGTCACTGATAAATCTGCTAACTTTAAAAATATAGAATATATAACGTTTGTAGCATCCAATGTATTTTAATATAAGCTAAATATATACATACTTGTTATTAAGATGTGCGAAGCCCCTAAAGGAGCCCTGTCGCTCGAGTAGGTGCGGCGCTGCATGCGGGCGCTCCACGGCAAAAGGGTTGTGCGGAGTGGCACGGGGCCCTGTAGCGGGGGCGGAGGCCGGTGTGGGGCCCGGGTGCGGAGGCGGGGCGTGGGGCGCGTGGGGCAGTTGGGGTACCGCCGGCAGATCTACGTCTGCTTCTGATACGCGACGACCTATCACTGAAATAATACATTGATCATTAATACGCGAATTTTATTAAGGTACCAATTCTGCTTTTAATTAAACGCTACATCATTTTTATACAATACATATTGTAATTATTATGTTATTATAATTAAATAAACATACAAACATTTTAATTTGCATCTATTGGATGTATAGTTACATCCAATAGATGTCATTGTAATTTGAAAATTATATTTTCATAAGTAATTAGCGACCTAATCTAGAGTAGCCATTCCCTCGACATGTCCCTACAAAGCCGCGAGAGCGACACGAACCCGATTTGCGGAAGGAGCCCTGGCGCGTGAAGGCGTGGCTGGCGGCGTCGATGCTCATGGACACGGCGCACTCCTTGTCGCGGCGCTGCTTGCGCTCGAGGCACGCCGCGAACGCGCAGCCCACCGCGTGCGACAGCCGCTCGCCGGAGTCGCGCGACGCCAGGAACCCGTGGCACATCCAACGCCGCGTCGTGCCGTCGCGGCAGATGTAGCTGGAAACGACGACGTATTGTTTTTATTTATTTATTTAAGGAACACACAGTCATTTACAATCAATAATATATAATATAAAACACGTTAAGTTTCATATTTTAACTAAATGTAGTTATTATAAATAAGTATAACTATTACTTTGGTGTGTGCAAACAACAACAAACATACAAAGAATTACTTCAATTATACCAGTACTTCATACATTTTCTTTGTGGGCTTCGTTATGCATATGCTATGTCATCCTTACTGTGTTATTTCGCATTGGAGTTATTTTATGATATCATTTTTGTGTATGGACACAAGAGGCTATAGATCGTATCTCATTCCCATAGAAAGTGCTTTTGACTACGTGGCCGGCGAAAAAATTGGGTGGCGTTGAAATGGATTAAAGGACCGATTATTTAATTTACATAAAAATATAGTGAAATAAAACGTTTCACAGTGTTACCTTACTATTCCGTAACGGAAGTAGATAAATATATTTTATTATTACGATAAACCTTTTTATTTCACTGTTTCCACTAAAATTTAATCGTTTTTACATCGATTAACATTTTCCAGTAGCCAATAAAATGAATAAACTATAATTACCCATTTATTGAATAACTAATAAACGTAGCTAATTGCAACTAGCGTAAATACACTTGCATTCGATTATTTTATATTCCGCTATTTATTAAGTCAACTGTGTTCATAAACGATTTCGCCACGGTAAAACGATAAATCAACGCTCAATAGAATCAATTTTCTTCGTCAAATTATTATTTTCACAACATAACATTTGAATTATTTTTAAATTTGTGAATAGTATCATTAGTAATACCCTGCTGTGTTTTATGGATTGATTTATATTTTCAAAAATTTATTGTGACATTTATGACTGATTATTTTTACGTATATCGTTCGTAAATTAACATCAACTAATTATTATTGAAATAATTTATATTATTTTTCACATAATGTTATGTACATCCAACACGATTCTATCTATTTACGAATCGAATTACATCTAACATACTTTAGGTATTATCTCTAATATATAAAATTCTCGTGTCACAGTTTTCGTTGCCATACTCCTCCGAAACGGCTTGACCGATTCTTATGAAATTTTGTGTGCATATTGAGTATGTCTGAGAATCGGCCAACATCTATTTTTTATACCTCTAAATGATAAGAGTAAGGCAAAACAGCGTTTGCCGGGTCAGCTAGTGATTTATATAATTAAGTAATACATACTATAAATAACACCGGCCGAACATTCAGTATCGATATGACCTAAAATGTCCCGTGCTCGTCGTACTGCTTATCAGCTTTTTTAACGTTTTTAGTTGTAAGTATTTGCTTGTAAACAGATCAATATTAAGTGGAACTGTGCGTTAACCTCTATATCAAATTATATAAATGAGTTTATACTTAAGAAGCATTTAAGGAGGCATTTGTGCGGCTTCATTCTGCTAAAGAATGCAATAAAGAGATTGCTAAGGCGACTCGAAGTCGGTGTAGTAATTCAAGACGTTACATAATACCCGTCTCGAATAACGCTTAATGCTAATGTATACACATTTTTATTGTAGCTTCGGCTTCATATGATAAAAGTACTTTATTGCTATCAGTTTTAAGGCATATGAAGGATTACGTTTGGATAGTGTGTTTAATATTCACATTTTATTGACTTCTTCTTTGACGTAATAGTTCTCCGATTTTTAATGAAATTACGATGCAAAATAAATATTTGCAAATCTCAAAAGATTGTGCTATAATGGTCTAGTGAAGTATTTTATTTTCTACTTTAAACTCAATTTCATTTGCTCTGTTAAAATAAAATCGACTAATAAATAATAATCATAGGAAAACAGCGCCGTGGTTTTGCATAAAACCTTGAAGGTCAAATACGAAGTCAATAGCTCCAATGAAACGAACTGGTTTGATGAGAATTGTTAATAAGAACGTTACGAACGATAGATTTATTCACTTAAAAACCTTCGTCATACTGACTTTATTGTGAAGATAAAAAATGGCTGTAAGAAATAGTCATTGGACGGATGCTCTTAGAGCAACACATAAAATCTCTACACATGAGTTTGTTTATTTGAAAGCGCTAATCTCGGAAACTATTGGCCGATTTTAAAAATTCATTCAACGTTAGATTTGTTCGTAAACCCTGAGACCTATAGGAAAAAGGGTACGTACCGGGACGAATAGCTAGTCATAAATAAAACTTAAGACAAATATTGATTTGTTAATTTATTAGGACAAATTCATTTATTCTTTATTACTCGCAAGTCTAGACTAGATGGTCGTAATGGTCGTAATTAACTTTTGTCGATATCAATGTCACAGCCAACAGTCAGGTCGTTATTTGAACGGCTGATTAAGCTAGTCGGCTTCGAGTTGCGACATCTATATAACAAAGTGATATCATTTACACATTCGTATTGTATTAGTTAACGTAATAAATATATTTATCCATGTATTTATAAGAAAGCGAAGCAATCAGTTTTATTTTTATGCGATTTAACATTGAACCGATATCGCATATCTAAATACATCAGTCAGCAATGCAATCACTTCTTAAAAGTAAATAAAAGGTAGGCTTAAAGGTAGAATAATTGATCATTATCTGTTTAGAGTTTATGATGTGTCTCTAATATAAATTCAAAACGAATAAAATTTACGGCAACAGTTTAAACGAAACGCGAATATTTGTTTTTTATATTAATCATCATCATCATCAGCCCATATATTCCCATTGCTGGGACACAGGCCTCC
>NC_052120.1:4273914-4287396 GCF_012273895.1 Zerene cesonia | reverse complement strand
CTTAAGTCTGTGTTAGCATTAGCAATGCGAAAAGTGCTGACCTCGTCATGAACTCGTACAATATAGTACACAGATATAATATCTCATGTGCAAATGGAAACCGCAAGCATAGATATGAAATACGATCCACATGCAGGCCAACTTACTCGAAGGACCTTAAGCGCCTCCTCGCACACTTGCATTCCCCGCGACTCGAACACCTCGACGCAGCCGAGGTACTTGACGGGGAACGTGCACGTGCCCGCGCGCACCGCGGCCTCGTCCGCATGCCACTGGTGCGGGCGCGCCGACTCGGGAGGCGAGCCCTTGCGGCGGCGGAACGATTCGCGGAACGAGCGGCGCAAGCGCTCCATGCCGGCGCGCGGCGGTGACAGCGCGGCGCCCGCGCGCGCCCGCCTCAACGAGTTGCGGACTGACGATTTCTGAAATTTATATTTTGTTACATTAGTTCTACATAATCTATACTTGGATATAAATGCTTCGATTCACTAGCATTCCGTGGATAATTTCAGAAACTACCTAAATACAGACTAAAAACAGACTACCTAAAATGGATATCATATCATTATATTGGATTGAGTCATCGTAATTTTGGATTGAGCCACCAGAGATTGTACCACACTGCCATAGAAGATTGTCGTGAAATAGTGCCATGTTAATACTACTATGTTTTGTACGGTACTCGGAGCAGCCGGAGGCCCGCATCCTTTCCTTATATTTCCCAGTTTTGAGATTTTCTCCTTTTAGATTGAATAGGAACAATCCCTTATTTAATCCCTTTTTAATCCCATATCTTTAAAATAGGCAATTTATTTGCATAGACATAGAGCCTCTGTCTTACTATACATCAAATATCATTAATCATTTGCAGTCAATATGAATCGCATATAAAATACATTGTCCAAATACCAAGTTTTGAACAATGCTTTTTTATTCAATAACTCAACAGTAAGACTCGCATTGTCATATTCAACTTTCTGCTACGTGCGATGAGCAAACATAATGAACATGTAGGCGCGATCACCAAATAAAGCTCTCGTTGTGAAACTCATGTGAATGTGAAAGTAATACACAACGACTCTAACGTTAATGAAGTCTGAAATAAAGGCTATATTAGGAGAACGACAGTTGTTTCATGTTAAATATTAACCATAACACACACAAGCTATATTGAAAATTATGTATTGTATTCATCGAAACCTGACGAGATCAATGTAACTGTATGTACATATATGTATTCTCATTGAGCCTTAGATATAAAATTTCATAAGTATATTAGTTCAAAAATTATGCTGAAATGGTTTATACGATCCGAAAATAATTTTCTGATATCGTAACAGTCAGACTGGATAACTATGTATGTTTATTATAATCCATAATTCATAATATTTTAACCGATTTCCAAAAACGTAACAGAGGAGGTTCTATGTTCGTCTGTCTATAAGTTTTTCTTACTATGTAAATCAATGTTGAAGTTTAAGCACTTCATTTAATTTTGCTTAAGGAATAAATACAATCATCAAATAAATCAACAGAACAAATAGATAAATAATGACCAAGAATTGAGGGCTTAAGGAACATGGACAGAGGGGTAAGTTTATTTCAAACACAGAAATCCAAACAAAATACAAAACACACGATAGGTATCCTGTATTTTGTCTGGACCAATAAATAACCTAAATTTATATTATCATACACATGTAGATAACATTGTGAAGATTTTCTAAGAGAGAAGTATGTAACTTTAACTCTTGTTTTTCATATAAACAACCTTAAAACAACCAGTAAACATACATTGATGTCTATACATGTTTCAGATGCCCAAAAAAATACTGATTACTAACATTGGTGCCAAAATATAACACTTGGCTTAAAGGTCGCGTAACGTTACCTATTTATTATCTTCAAAAATATATTTAACTGTCAGCTTCTGCTAAGACTGACAACTGACATTGCGTTAAGAAACTTTTTTTAATTAAACGCTTAACTGACTCATGATTCGATTGAATACGTTTAGAACAAAAAACCATTATTTTTATTATTGTTTACTTGAAAACCAATGTTGTACCAAAATACAAAGTTACCCAGCCAATACATACGTAGCGTTGTTATCTGGGAAGCAAGCTTTTGACTCTGGAGAAAAGCTGGTATAATACAAACATAGGTAAAAATAAAAATATAAATGTAAATCCATATATGATGGGGTATCAATTATGCAGTACCATGAAATTGATTATGGGCAATAATCATAAAAATTTGTTTGATTATTCTGCTAACATAATATTGTGAAAAGCAAAACAGTTAACATTAACTTTCATAATAATAATCTCTAACCACTGATATGCAGGAACAGTGCTATTACACAAGACTTGTGGCTTGAAGGTTATCAATGTAGTGTTTTGTCGAGATGCCAAATATCACAAAATTCGAAATATTAATTTTAAACGCAAAACGCAAGAATTACATAAACCCGTGATTTTATTTTTTAACACGATATTTTTTTGTTTACCACGACCTTATCTCACTGCTCTTACTTGTCACATAGTTATTATCATACAGAGATAGCTGACAAACATTTTTATTTCATAAATTAATACAAGTATTAAGTACACCTGTAATTGGGCCATGATAAGATAATATCTATGAATTCGAGTTGGTTTCCATCGTTTTAAAACTTTATAAATCTCGATACTGCAGTTTGAGAGTTGGAAATGGAATAATTTGTGTCATAGGTATAAGAATAGGATGGAATGTTAATAATAAAACTGTACATAAAATATGTTATACTAAAGGCTTATTCGCAAAAACTCCACTCTCGGGAAACATTGTTAATTCTGTTTGAAATAAGGTTACTGGACATTAAAAACGTAGAACTAAATTTTGAAAATAACGGAATTATGAAAATTAATGTACATTCATATATTTGTCAGTATGTCATAATAGTTTATAGTTTTGATTAACAACATACCAGACAGCATTGCAATATATTTTTAAAACAAGTATTCTTAGTTTAGAAGTTTTCCTTGTAACTCCAATCGAAACGATATTTCATATTATATATTACATTGTCTGGATTCGAGTCCAATGTGAATTATGATCGTTGTACATAGTTACTTCGTAGTTTAATACAACGACATCGGGTAATACGCAAGTTAACTGTGTTCAGAATATTAATAAACAAGTCATTGTTCATTAATATTTATAAATCCATTCGAACCATACAACACAAATTATATGTAGATGTTATAAATGTACGCGAATAAGATAAAAACCTTGAAGACTATGCGGGTGTAATGATAGTTCAACATTTAGATATATTAAATAAAAGAAGTGGCACAAATTGGATTAAATATTTAGTGTTCCAGTATACGTTTGAGTGCAGATTAATCTGCCGCTACGAGAATCACTGCGACCCACATTAAGGGCTGGTTGAACAAAATAGTTAGGATAAAACATTTAAAAAGCTCAACAATTTATATCGGGCTATAGTCACGTGTTTGTTGAAAGAGTATTATTATTGTATACTTATCCACCCTTGTTATTTTAAAAGTAAGATTTAAGAACATGCGTACAATAATAACCGTTTAATATCTCGCATTTGGGTGGGACGTAATACATCTGAAGTTCTGCTCTACTAAGTTTGTTAAGCATATATCTATGTTGCTGTACTTTGTTATAGCAGTATCATAAGCATAAATCTAAATGATGTAAGAACGAAATTTAGTAGGTCAACGAAAAAATATAGTATCTAAGTAATATTCACAGTTTGAAATGGCGATTATTATTAAAACAGTGCCAGGATATAAGTTTATAATATACATATACTAACGACGATAAAAAAAAGTTTTATATATGTAAGTACCGTGCGCTAACCCATTGCGCCACTGGAGCTGCTTACTTTATTTATTCTTTCATTCACATCAGGAACAGACAAAGTATTAAATATGCTAAAAAAACCATTAAAAGAAATTTGCCTACCATCTTTAAATCAGGATTCTGCGCTTGGACATGATCCAGCGGTTCGTGCGGAGACGAGCCCTGATTGCCCATGTTTTCCTAATTTTATTTAAATCAGGTAATATTATTCTTCATCCACTGCAATCACTCACATATCCACATCACAGTTTCGTCTTTCGTTAAACACAGACACAGAGATAAAATAAATTTTCATAACGAGCCTTTGCCACATTCACGTTTACACTGATATTCTTTTGAGGCAGATCAATTCCACTGGTTGCACAATGAGATAATTTCTAAGGAGTTGAAACTTGACAAACATGGCAAACCACGGAACAAACAACACAGTTCCACGGAATGAAGCAGCCTTGATGTCCTGTTCTTGAATTTACTTTGTTTTCCTCCTGCCTAATTACCTAATCACTTTGTAATTTACTAAGAACTTTTAATGACACTTGATTCGTGGGATTCATTTAAAACAGTCCAGTTTCAGATTTATAAAACAAAATTCCCGAAAGATGCATCAAAGATGCGGTAGTCTACAATATGAAATCGTGTGAATTCGTTAACAATAAAAATTTAAAACGGGGGTCAATTTTTCCCACAAACGATGAATAAATGCAGAGGCGCATTGAACCCGGTACCCGGTTCGCGGGGGGAGAGAGGTAGGTAGGTAGCTGGGAACGAGTGCCGATGCCAGCTGAACGTTATTTTTTCCCACAGCATTGTTCTTTGGACCGTAGCATATAGCAATTATTAAATTAAGACACTTTTTAATATACTGGCTTTGCACTATCTCAATATCAATTTAGCACTAACCTACATTTTGACTAGATTACAAAAATGTGTAGAGACGAAGAAAATTAAAAAGGTAGAGAAGCGCGCGCGCCGCGCGTGAGGCGGACAACTTTACTGTCGAATCGGACTGACTGGTCGCACGGCATGCGGCATGCGTGAATCGCGCAAACCCTGCAGCGTGGAGCCCCTTCCGTCCCGTGCCTCGCCCCGCGGTCGACCGGTCCTTTGCATTGTCAAGATTGACGACGAGTGAGATCATCACATAGACAAAAAGCCATCATTTGACTTTAATGATTTCATTACATTAAATTCGGCTTTTAGATTCATAAATTTATTTAATCCGCTTTTTAACTCGTAGACATGAAGTCTTCTCATATATTTTAGGAAGCTTATATGAATCAAGGTTATGAATGGAGTATTCGAATTCTGTGTTTAGCGAGCTATGGAGTAACTATAAGCAAAATGTCAAAGCTCTCAAAGCATCTTTGCAACAGCTGCCATCAGCGCGTGCGAGTGGGACGGACGCAGGTGGTACTGACGAGACCTTATTTTATTGGCATCTTAACATATGACATCATGAATGCATATGTATCTCTCAAAAACATATTTTTAGATAGTATCTATCTCTGTCTGACACATCTTAGACAGACACCAAAGCATTCAAAAACTGCATTCCGGATAAATTTTAACTCCATGTTGAGTCATAGATTTGAGTCATCACAAAACAGAAAATTCCTACGCTTTTTAGTTAGGTACATTAGGTTAACGTTAGACATAGTTAAGAAACGAACACGTTTGAGATCAAGAGCCGTAACTTTTACCTCTATCTGTGCAATTACTTTTATGTAAGTATTTAAATACTTATAGATAAGTATTACAAAAGCTTAACGTAACTATTTTCTTATATGAGATATTACTAGATACATAAATTGATTCATAGAAATATTAGTTAATTATTTCATCGATGCTCACAGAATTCAATTATAATTTATTGTTTAAATTCTAGTGTAGACATTAAAAATATATGTAGAACACATGAATCGAATCCTGGCTTGCGAAGTGTTTTACATTGTCATTCAAATTGAACTATGAATTTAGCGAAAAGGTTTTTTTCTTTATCTATAGATAAACACTTAAATAAGGAACATTTTCAAAGTGTAGAAAATATCGATCGAATCGAAAACAATTACAAAAGCTTATGCTACCGGTATCGTTTACGAAATATCAAGTTTCAAGGTACTTAGAAGGGGTCATTACAGTTTGTAGAAGCTTTTGTTCTTATAATATGCACTTTGTGTCGTTTGTATTGTACAACATTATTCGTGTTTTACATACACTTCATTTATCCCTTGTTACGATCGAATAACAGAATGAAAACTTCTTTTGAATATTTTTTTTCATGTAGTAAGTATTGCAAATTACAAAACCTAACTAAGTTTAACTTGAAAGTAAATTACTTTTCTATAAAAATAATGAGTACGAACAACGGTTTGCGCTACCATAAAGAAAAGCAATGAGGACAATGACACTGATACGCTTTTAGTAACCATTAAATTACAGTAAATTATTGTCTATTACGCATCCATTTTTTGCAAAGCTTACCCCCGTTATATTATACTTTCTGAAACTTCGATATTTTCCCAAATCGTAGTTTGATCTATGATGGGCTTCATCAATTAAGTCGGTTACGCAATTCAGTACAAGGCCACATACCTATCAACCTATCGGAATTGACGTTCATGATAGGTCATTGAGTTTCATGCGCACCTACGCGAAGTATTACAGAATCCATTTGTGATATGTACCTATCATAATTTTTTGTAACTAATTGATGACAAAATGACAACAATAATTAATTTACTAAAAAAAAGTTGCTAACGTCATAAAATAATATTTGCAGTTAATTTTTATAACGGACGCAGTACTCTTCGAGTTTAGATACTGAACACAACGCTTTATCTTGCATACCAACAGCAAAACAGAGTATGAATAAAAACGTTTAAATTGCAATCACGTTGCTAGTCTACCGGAAATCAAAAAAATATGTGCATAGAATTTCAATAGGTACATCACAAACTTTGATCGCCTCTAGACACAGTAGTCAGCTGTCGCTCCTAATGATAGCATCTACGGTTTAATTACAGATTTTTTTGAAATTGTGTGATCGTTTTTTGTAAATCAAAACGGCGCAATACGGGGAGGAAGCCATGACTGCTTGGACAATGTTCAGCTGGAGAAGATTATACAACGGAAGAGGCATAGAGTGCGTAGAGGAATCGCGTGTGGAACTCCCGGCTGACACGAGACAGCTTGTTTACAACGTCTTTGTTTACTTCAACAGGCGGCCAGGAAGAAGCACTAAAGCCTCTATTACAAAAACAGCAAGAGCCACGATGCTTCCAAGAGATATAGTTGCGGATATAATAAGAGATAAATGCCGAGACTGAACTATCTTAACACGCTTTTCGCCGCTTATGTTATACATAGATATCATCAAATTATGATACCTAAGTGCTTCGCAATTTTCTTATTATTAAACGGTTAGTGGTTCAAAAGTTGGATCTCGTTGCTTCCTCAAAGAGGGCATTTGTTATGTAAGTTTAACTTTTTAGTTATAAGTTATTTCGAAACGGATGAATGTATTGTAATGTTACATAAGTGTTACATTAAACGCAATCATCAGAATATTAATAAAGTAGTATTCTACCAGAAAGATAATAAAATTAAGACACCAATAAATTTATTTTCTACTCAATGGTGGTAAAGTTACGAATCGTTTCGTCTTCTAGGAAATAAAATATAAAATAATAATATTTCCCATAATTCAATATATGGGAACGAATGTGTTTACTGTACTTTATTGAGCTAACCATCAACATTTATGTGCATTTTAAAACTTTAAAATATATTGATAATAACGAATATTATATGATCTCATTAATTTGTACTCAGCATTTTATTAAAGTTATTTTACGTAATTACCTTTCTTTTTTGGTGCCAAAGTCTTATGTATTTATTTTTTATACATTTCTTTACACATATTAAAAAATTATAAGGAATTAAATTAATAACAAGATAGGTACTATGAATGAACAATACATGTACATTGTACATATTTCTTTTTTCTATACATAACTATGTACATGTATATGTAGAGCAGTGTTAAATGTGGCTGTTTATAAAAATATTGGCCGAAAGTCAAACAAGTTCCATTGATAACTCGATGATCTTATAGTCAGGCGAATTCTGTTTCCACAAATACGAGGTTATTACTGAACAGACAAGCACCCTTTCGTTATTGTATATATAAATATAAGAAACGGTCTAGCTACTTATCGACGTCAGTTTCTTTTATACTATAGGTACACTGCATCAAATGCGGAAATTGAAAAATATTTTATATCTCCTTCATTGATGCGCGTTTTCGAAATGTATTATTTAATTTTCATCTCAGGCAATAACTTAACAGTGTATGACAGAGCATAACTAAATTCTTGTTTTATATTTTGTTTAAATTAATTTTTAAGAGACATAATTAGGTAGTAGCCCTTGACATTCGTTCACTTCATTTTTGTCGTACTACGTACAAAGTCCTACCCAAACTACTTTTAAGCACGTCCGGATATGAGAAAGAAAAATGTTACCGTAGCGATATAAGTACATACATATTGATTCGACGATTTTATGTGTATAGACCTCGAGACTTCCACTCTTCGAGTAAAGATAAGGATTTATAGTATGCAAGTTGATAAATTATTCGATATTGAAACAAAATACCAAGAATAAAAAAATGTATATATTTCAAAAATATTGCAATATCATTTCATTATAATAAAATAATCGGTCTGATTATCTGATCAATATTCTACTAAAACAAAAGGTCTGCATCTTCGTTAAAACTTCAAGTCCCTTGACCTCTACCGGGACAAGGCAAGGGCATTTCAGTGCTAGTATTACGGATTTTTTTTAATTATATTGAAATTCTCCTACATTGTAAGTGATCTATCTATCGAAACATGTATAACTAGAGGTATCCCTCTAATATTGAAGTATGATTCTCCATAACTACTCTATAGAATAATTTGTAGATAAAGAAATGTATGAGCAGATCAAGATATGAAGAAATACATATCAAATTAACTATCACATCCTCAATTAACAACCATCTGAAAAAAAGATTCCACTTTCCCGCTATAACGCTTACCTACTTTGAACCCTTGCAACTACTCGTAAGCATTACGCATTATCGTACACAAAACACATTGCCAGCCCGATTAATATACACATTACAGCACCATCACTAGTATTCACTTTTATGAAATCGCTCCAGGAACGGGAAAAACAATCTTGGAAATGTCCTCTCATACGAACAGTAATCATATAACTGTATACGTTCCAATGTCAACTTAATATATTATCATCAATACTACATCGATTAGATGTCCATCGCGTGCCAAATGCGAAGACGCAAGTAGATTTTCATGAAGTGTACGCCACTGATTACTCCAATGCACTGACTATTTCAGGCCAGCGAATACGCCAAGTGAAATACCGGCACATTCTGATTCACACAAGTCGAACGTTTCAACACCTCTGGTATTAATGAAGGTTAAGCCAACTTCTGGTATTACAAAAATATGCTTTGACGCTCAGATAATTTGCTTAAAATTGGTAAAAGATTTTTATTTACACAACATACTGTAATATCGTATTAAAAGTCTTGTTTAAATTATTTTTAACGCTCTTATATACCATACTATATTCGATTTAAATTAAAAAAAATCTAAAAATTGCATGAGTCTCGTTGATTATTCATCATAAACTCGAATAACGAGTCAATGTAGTCACACGCGAATAATAACAATTATATTAAGGTTCCATTGAGGACATATGTTACTCATTTCACGAATCACAATATTTAATTGAAAACAGTTTTTGCTTTTAAAACAGAATAAATAGGTTTTGATTTTGACGGTCCCAGGTGGAGCCGGGGCAAACAGCTAGTGCATTACAAAATAATCTTACAAATACACAGACTCTTAACATTGTTCTTTTCTATAAACGGTAGTTGAAGATTTTCTTTACGAACAGTACATACTTTATAACTTTTAAGTCTATCATTTCAAAAAGGCCATTAGGTAACTACCAATTCCGTGGCTCAGCAGCAAATTTATAATGGATAGTTATGTCTCCAGAGCTGAGCCATGAGCTCAAAACAGCATTGGCTCTTACTGGAATGGGAACAATGGTACAAATGTAAGTAAAATTCTGAGAAATGTCATGTCAATGCCAAGTTAAATTCGCAATTTAATGCTCAATCAAACTTTATACTAAACATAATGCGATAACGACTATTTATCTTTAGTCAACAAATGATAAAACCCGAGTTGTAAATACGTTAGCGATCGTGATAAAAATAGTAATACATAGTATATACGATGTAAGATTTCGCCCAAAAAAATTCTTACTTTTTCTTAAATAATAAAATCGATAATCACATATTTTTCAATTATTGGGGTGTGAGTAGCGACGAGATGAAAGCTAGCACACGACACGCATGCTCACTTATTTTATGTAACAATTACTTTTGTATGCAATTGTTTATGTATTTGATATAATATAAGTTGGATAGCAACATGAATCCAACAAAAACGATATAAGTTTTAATTTTGTTTAAGCAAGCATTTTACTTTACTGTTCGAGCACGCATCAGCTCGCACCAGGTAATGAATGCTACTGTTTCAATCAGTGAGTCGGAGTCGGCAAGCCGGAAGCCCGTACCACTTTTCTTCGCGTTACTATTTCTTCCTTTCATTCCTGCCGTCAACAATTTGCTTCATAATTTACCTCCCAAAAGCGGGCAATGTTTTTGCCTAGGCGCTACCTCAGCAAATATTCATGGGCGGTGATGATCGATCAACAGGCGAAACACCAGCTCGGTTGCTGCTCTAATATAAAAAAGCTGTTATCCTAAGCTAAGCACAGACATATGCAACAAATCAAAAAGCATTAAAATCTGTACAGTGGTCGAGTTATAAGTGGTGTACCTAAAAATACTTTCTATTATAACGTACTAGCTATTATTTTCGCACGCGTTTAATTCGGAGTAGTTTAATAGATGTTATGAAACATATAATCATGCCTCTTGAATCACTCTATCTATTAAAAAAAACCCATCAAAATCGGTTTTGTAGTTTGAAAAATCTAAGCATGCATACATACATACATACATAGGTGTTTTTACGTGCGTGTGCGGTACGCATATGTTGGTTGGTTGGTTTTTGTATGTATGTTTATATTGTTTTCACAAAAAACTTATTAGACCAATTATTTTACATGATTTGAAAGCTCCATCTTCATCGAGTGAGAGGCTTTATTATATGAACCACAGGCGAAATCGAGGCGAATCGAAATATCATAGATAAATGACGATATTCAATACCTTCTAACACTGCATATCAGTTTGTGTAGTTGTTTGATGTAGACATATCCTTATATATCCTTGATTTGAAACTACGATTATAATTTTTTGGACATGAAGCTGTAGGTCTCTATTCACCAGGCACAGGCTACAGATATGAAAAAATTGTGGCAGCCCATATCTATGCCATAAATAAAAATATTGAATTGAATTATTCCAAATGATTGGTTTTTAATGATTAAATGTTTAAAAATCCAGTTGGAATGGAAGGAATTAGGAATGTTCAAGGAATGTTCAAAACAAAAGTATATAGTATATACTACTATTATTAACATATATAATATATAAAGTACAAGTCACTATTCAAGTATCTCTATTTATTTTATCTTAGATAAAAATACATAGGTAACGGAATTTTAAATCAGTTGCTAAAATTTTTATTTTCAGTAGCAAAAATCAAAAGAATATAACTGCAACAACATGACCGTTTAAAACCAGGCTCTAATCACTCCCAATATGTGACAGAATAGACAGACAGATTTAGACATCACCACAACCAAATCCACTTCACATGCTTACCACATGTCTGAACGACCTTGTGCCTATGTCAATTTAATAAATGGGACCTCATAGTAAGTTCAAAAAGAAAATCTGCGTCAGGAAGACCACCACCACCACTATTCCTTAACTAAAGCAAAACAAAGAATGTGTGTGTGTGTGTGTATGAGTGAGCTATTACAGACTATAACATGTTGTGTATGTACCACCAATTATCATGCAGATGATTGATGCGTGTGCCTCAATAATTGGCAGCAAAAAAAATAAAAAAATTAAGAGTGTGAAAGCGTGATACTGTGCTACTGTTAGCACAGTATTAAGCTTGTATAAGCTGTGTGTGGAGTGTATTCTCCTAAGGTAAGTTGTTGTTGTACAGTTAGGAAATAATCACTTGAAGACGAGGATATTTGATCTAAAATTTTGCTTTAATCTTTTTAATATCTCTAATTGAATATGCATTATAAATTATAATACAATGCTTACACAAATAGAATAAAAGAAATTTAAGCAAAGACCCTTTCCGAAATAAGAAGTCAAATCTTCTGCCAGTGAATGCTAAAATTACCAATAAAAATGAAATTATTATTCAATAATAATAGAGAAATAATGGTTCAGTGGTAAGGTCCTTGGACTTCAATAGAAAAGTTGGGGGTTCAATACCAGCTGAGTGTGCAAGATATAAATTGATTTTTAAAATTATATGCACACTATCCACATCACCACTGCTTTAAACTATAACTTATTTCATGTACAAAAATAAAAATGTCTTTACATTGTTCAAATCGAAACTCTTTAGTTTTGCAAACATTTTTTATCCAAAAATAAAGGCAACAGCACAAAAGCAATTAATATTCAACCTTCATGGCTTTGATGTTGAAGGTGTTTGTCAAGTTTACATCATTTAAATTTACAAGTATAATCAATATTCAGAAGAGAAAATAAAAAATATTTATTTTTCTGTTCCTTTTTTCATTTGAGATCGGCAGACTTAGCTTATCATAGTTCTTAAGATATTTTTAATTTTCGAGCATTAAAATTTAAGAATTAAACTGTAAAGATATTCTTGATATATAATAGGTACAATTTAACCCAAAACAAGGGATTAACACTTTCTATAAAATACAAATTTCCCAAACTAAATAGAGTGCCAAAATTGTACTTACCAGTCATAAATTAACAATAGCCGATTTATATCCATGGATTATCCAGTCTGATGATAATGATTTCGAATAAACTAATTCTTCGATCTTTCACCAAAAATGCGATTGGACTTAAGATATTACAAATTATATTACACTCACAACTTTAGAATTTTATCAAAATTAAAATCGTAAAAAAATAATCAAACGTGCTAGTTTTTTTTTTTTTTTTTTTTTTCCCTTATGGCAATAAGTTTTAACTATTTGCCAGTGTCAAGTTTATAAAGGTAGGGAAACAAATTTTATTTAAATATTTAAGCATAACTATAATCAGAGAAGCAGTATTTATCATTATATATATATACATAAATATGCATTACTAAATATTATAACATCAATACTGTAATAAAAAAGCCATATATATATATATATACATATACATACACACACATACATATACTAACATACATGTGTATATACATATATATTAACATATATGTATATATATATATTATATAAATTAAAATCGAGCAACTTCTATGGTATTATAAATCTTCAGTTGTACTATACGTACAATTATTATTTACAATTTTATATTATTCAGAGAGA
>NC_052120.1:4258589-4272914 GCF_012273895.1 Zerene cesonia | reverse complement strand
GAGGGTTTAGGCCATAATCCACCACGCTGGCCAAGTGCGGGTTGGCAGATGTCGCATGTCGTCGAACTTTTTTATATTGACAATATGATTTATGTTAATAAATTTTGTAATTTACCTGAAGCCTCGTTCATGATTTCTATCTGGAGCGCAGAAAGATACTTTTTCGATGGTTTGATCAACAATGAGCCCCTTTGTTTCCTCTTCGACCACGCGCAGTCCATCCCCACTCACGTGTAGCACTGCTCGGACGGGACGCCGACGCGAATTCTATGAAATATTACGTTTTGTTATAACATTGACTGCTAATTATAGAGCGAAGGATCGGTAAGAAATCCATTACAATTCGATTGCGATTTGGTAGAGAAGAGTCTATGTGAAGCATTTGTCATGGAGTTCAGCATAGCGTAAACCTAAACAGGTAACACAGTTCTGACTGTACTGTAAGATTACCATTTGTAAACATAGAGTTAAAAAAATATATATTCAATATACTTTTGTGAAATATTGGATAGGAAAAACACAATAACATAAAGTATTTAAATGTTAAATTTAGAGCTTAAAATTAAGACTTAATAAACTTTAATCATTGATAAACAATCTTTGATCAGAACATTTGCCCTACTTTTCAAGAATGCTTAATTTGTAAGTAGGAAAATGTTATGAAAAGCCCAGAGACTATAATTAACAATGTATCATTATAACAGCCATTATTATATTATTGTTGCGGAAATATACTTTCTCCATTTCCTTACTATTGTATGTGTCGTGCATTTTCCTTTTTATTGTCAATTTTGCTCAGTCAATGATTTCACTTTGTATTGATTATACATACTTTGATAATTAACATTTTAACAACTGTACAATCATACAATGCTAAAATTAACTATCTATATTTACTACCTAATATGCTCCGAAACTTGAAAACGTGAAATCTTGAAGCTTATTGCTTGGATTCCCTACTTAGATTATTCCCGAGTGACATGGACTGTTTTCAACTGACATGAATAATGTTGAATAATTCATGTCAGTTGAAAACAGTCAATTCATGATGAATTATTCCTTAAGTCTGTGTTAGCATTAGCAATGCGAAAAGTGCTGACCTCGTCATGAACTCGTACAATATAGTACACAGATATAATATCCCATGTGCAAATGGAAACCGCAAGCATAGATATGATATACGATCCACATGCAGGCCAACTTACTCGAAGGACCTTAAGCGCCTCCTCGCACACTTGCATTCCCCGCGACTCGAACACCTCGACGCAGCCGAGGTACTTGACGGGGAACGTGCACGTGCCCGCGCGCACCGCGGCCTCGTCCGCATGCCACTGGTGCGGGCGCGCCGACTCGGGAGGCGAGCCCTTGCGGCGGCGGAACGATTCGCGGAACGAGCGGCGCAAGCGCTCCATGCCGGCGCGCGGCGGTGACAGCGCGGCGCCCGCGCGCGCCCGCCTCAACGAGTTGCGGACTGACGATTTCTGAAATTTATATTTTGTTACATTAGTTCTACATAATCTATACTTCGATATAAATGCTTCGATTCACTAGCATTCCGTGGATAATTTCAGAAACTACCTAAATACAGACTAAAAACAGACTACCTAAAATGGATATCATATCATTATATTGGATTGAGTCATCGTAATTTTGGATTGAGCCACCAGAGATTGTACCACACTGCCATAGAAGATTGGCGTGAAATAGTGCCATGTTAATACTACTATGTTTTGTACGGTACTCGGAGCAGCCGGAGGCCCGCATCCTTTCCTTATATTTCCCAGTTTTGAGATTTTCTCCTTTTAGATTGAATAGGAACAATCCCCTATTTAATCCCTTCTTAATCCCATATCTTTAAAATAGGCAATTTATTTGCATAGACATAGAGCCTCTGGCTTACTATACATCAAATATCATTAATCATTTGCAGTCAATATGAATCGCATATAAAATACATTGTCCAAATACCAAGTTTTGAACAATGCTTTTTTATTCAATAACTCAACAGTAAGACTCGCATTGTCATATTCAACTTTCTGCTACGTGCGATGAGCAAACATAATGAACATGTAGGCGCGATCACCAAATAAAGCTCTCGTTGTGAAACTCATGTGAATGTGAAAGTAATACACAACGATTCTAACGTTAATGAAGTCTGAAATAAAGGCTATATTAGGAGAACGACAGTTGTTTCATGTTAAATATTAACCATAACACACACAAGCTACATTGAAAATTATGTATTGTATTCATCGAAACCTGACGAGATCAATGTAACTGTATGTATATGTATTCTCATTGAGCCTTAGATATAAAATTTCATAAGTATATTAGTTCAAAAATTATGCTGAAATGGTTTATACGATCCGAAAATAATTTTCTGATATCGTAACAGTCAGACTGGATAACTATGTATGTTTATTATAATCCATAATTCATAATATTTTAACCGATTTCCAAAAACGAAACAGAGGAGGTTCTATGTTCGTCTGTCTATAAGTTTTTCTTACTATGTAAATCAATGTTGAAGTTTAAGCACTTCATTTAATTTTGCTTAAGGAATAAATACAATCATCAAATAAATCAACAGAACAAATAAATAAATAATGACCAAAAAATTGAGGACTTAAGGAACATGGACAGAGGGGTAAGTTTATTTCAAACACAGAAATCCAAACAAAATACAAAACACACGATAGGTATCCTGTATTTTGTCTGAACCAATAAATAACCTAAATTTATATATATCATACACATATAGATAACATTGTGAAGATTTTCTAAGAGAGAAGTATGTAACTTTAACTCTTGTTTTTCATATAAACAACCTTAAAACAACAAGTAAACATACATTGATGTCTATACATGTTTCAGATGCCCAAAAAAATACTGATTACTAACATTGGTGCCAAAATATAACACTTGGCTTAAAGGTCGCGTAACGTTACCTATTTATTATCTTCAAAAATATATTTAACTGTCAGCTTCTGCTAAGACTGACAACTGACATTGCGTTAAAAAACTTTTTTTAATTAAACGCTTAACTGACTCATGATTCAATTGAATACGTTTAGAACAAAAAACCATTATTTTTATTATTGTTTACTTGAAAACCAATGTTGTACCAAAATACAAAGTAACCCAGCCAATACATACGTAGCGTTGTTATCTGGGAAGCAAGCTTTTGACTCTGGAGAAAAGCTGGTATAATACAAACATAGGTAAAAATAAAAATATAAATGTAAATCCATATATGATGGGGTATCAATTATGCAGTACCATGAAATTGATTATGGGCAATAATCATAAAAATTTGTTTGATTATTCTGCTAACATAATATTGTGAAAAGCAAAACAGTTAACATTAACTTTCATAATAATAATCTCTAACCACTGATATGCAGGAACAGTGCTATTACACAAGACTTGTAGCTTGAAGGTTATCAATGTAGTGTTTTGTCGAGATGCCAAATATCACAAAATTCGAAATATTAATTTTAAACGCAAAACGCAAGAATTACATAAACCCGTGATTTCATTTTTTTAACGCGATATTTTTTTGTTTACCACGACCTTATCTCACTGCTCTTACTTGTCACATAGTTATTATCACACAGAGATAGCTGACAAACATTTTTATTTCATAAATTAATACAAGTATTAAGTACACCTGTAATTGGGCCATGATAAGATAATATCTATGAATTCGAGTTGGTTTCCATCGTTTTAAAACTTTATAAATCTCGATACTGCGGTTTGAGAGTTGGAAATGGAATAATTTGTGTCATAGGTATAAGAATAGGATGGAATGTTAATAATAAAACTGTACATAAAATATGTTATACTAAAGGCTTATTCGCAAAAACTCCACTCTCGGGAAACATTGTTAATTCTGTTTGAAATAAGGTTACTGGATATTAAAAACGTAGAACTAAATTTTGAAAATAACGGAATTATGAAAATTAATGTACATTCATATATTTGTCAGTATGTCATAATAGTTTATAGTTTTGATTAACAACATACCAGACAGCATTGCAATATATTTTTAAAACAAGTATTCTTAGTTTAGAAGTTTTCCTTGTAACTCCAATCGAAACGATATTTCATATTATATATTACATTGTCTGGATTCGAGTCCAATGTGAATTATGATCGTTGTACATAGTTACTTCGTAGTTTAATACAACGACATCGGGTAATACGCAAGTTAACTGTGTTCAGAATATTAATAAACAAGTCATTGTTCATTAATATTTATAAATCCATTCGAACCATACAACACAAATTATATGTAGATGTTATAAATGTACGCGAATAAGATAAAAACCTTGAAGACTATGCGGGTGTAATGATAGTTCAACATTTAGGTATATTAAATAAAAGAAGTGGCACAAATTGGATTAAATATTTAGTGTTTCAGTATACGTTTGAGTGCAGATTAATCTGCCGCTACGAGAATCACTGCGACCCACATTAAGGGCAGCTGGTTGAACAAAATAGTTAGGATAAAACATTTAAAAAGCTCAACAATTTATATCGGGCTATAGTCACGTGTTTGTTGAAAGAGTATTATTATTGTATACTTATCCACCCTTGTTATTTTAAAAGTAAGATTTAAGAACATGCGTACAATAATAACCGTTTAATATCTCGCATTTGGGTGGGACGTAATACATCTGAAGTTCTGCTCTACTAAGTTTGTTAAGCATATATCTATGTTGCTGTACTTTGTTATAGCAGTATCATAAGCATAAATCTAAATGATGTAAGAACGAAATTTAGTAGTAGGTCAACGAAAAAATATAGTATCTAAGTAATATTCACAGTTTGAAATGGCGATTATTATTAAAACAGTGCCAGGATATAAGTTTATAATATACATATACTAACGACGATAAAAAAAAGTTTTATATATGTAAGTACCGTGCGCTAACCCATTGCGCCACTGGAGCTGCTTACTTTATTTATTCTTTCATTCACATCAGGAACAGACAAAGTATTAAATATGCTAAAAAAACCATTAAAAGAAATTTGCCTACCATCTTTAAATCAGGATTCTGCGCTTGGACATGATCCAGCGGTTCGTGCGGAGACGAGCCCTGATTGCCCATGTTTTCCTAATTTTATTTAAATCAGGTAATATTATTCTTCATCCACTGCAATCACTCACATATCCACATCACAGTTTCGTCTTTCGTTAAACACAGACACAGAGATAAAATAAATTTTCATAACGAGCCTTTGCCACATTCACGTTTACACTGATATTCTTTTGAGGCAGATCAATTCCACTGGTTGCACAATGAGATAATTTCTAAGGAGTTGAAACTTGACAAACATGGCAAACCACGGAACAAACAACACAGTTCCACGGAATGAAGCAGCCTTGATGTCCTGTTCTTGAATTTACTTTGTTTTCCTCCTGCCTAATTACCTAATCACTTTGTAATTTACTAAGAACTTTTAATGACACTTGATTCGTGGGATTCATTTAAAACAGTCCAGTTTCAGATTTATAAAACAAAAATCCCGAAAGATGCATCAAAGATGCGGTAGTCTACAATATGAAATCGTGTGAATTCGTTAACAATAAAAATTTAAAACGGGGGTCAATTTTTCCCACAAACGATGAATAAATGCAGAGGCGCATTGAACCCGGTACCCGGTTCGCGGGGGGAGAGAGGTAGGTAGGTAGCTGGGAACGAGTGCCGATGCCAGCTGAACGTTATTTTTTCCCACAGCATTGTTCTTTGGACCGTAGCATATAGCAATTATTAAATTAAGACACTTTTTAATATACTGGCTTTGCACTATCTCAATATCAATTTAGCACTAACCTACATTTTGACTAGATTATAAAAATGTGTAGAGACGAAGAAAATTAAAGAGAAGCGCGCGCGCCGCGCGTGAGGCGGACAACTTTACTGTCGAATCGGACTGACTGGTCGCACGGCATGCGGCATGCGTGAATCGCGCAAACCCTGCAGCGTGGAGCCCCTTCCGTCCCGTGCCTCGCCCCGCGGTCGACCGGTCCTTTGCATTGTCAAGATTGACGACGAGTGAGATCATCACATAGACAAAAAGCCATCATTTGACTTTAATGATTTCATTACATTAAATTCGGCTTTTAGATTCATAAATTTATTTAATCCGCTTTTTAACTCGTAGACATGAAGTCTTCTCATATATTTTAGGAAGCTTATATGAATCAAGGTTATGAATGGAGTATTCGAATTCTGTGTTTAGCGAGCTATGGAGTAACTATAAGCAAAATGTCAAAGCTCTCAAAGCATCTTTGCAACAGCTGCCATCAGCGCGTGCGAGTGGGACGGACGCAGGTGGTACTGACGAGACCTTATTTTATTGGCATCTTAACATATGACATCATGAATGCATATGTTTCTCTCAAAAACATATTTTTAGATAGTATCTATCTCTGTCTGACACATCTTAGACAGACACCAAAGCATTCAAAAACTGCATTCCGGATAAATTTTAACTCCATGTTGAGTCATAGATTTGAGTCATCACAAAACAGAAAATTCCTACGCTTTTTAGTTAGGTACATTAGGTTAACGTTAGACATAGTTAAGAAACGAACACGTTTGAGATCAAGAGCCGTAACTTTTACCTCTATCTGTGCAATTACTTTTATGTAAGTATTTAAATACTTATAGATAAGTATTACAAAAGCTTAACGTAACTATTTTCTTATATGAGATATTACTAGATACATAAATTGATTCATAGAAATATTAGTTAATTATTTCATCGATGCTCACAGAATTCAATTATAATTTATTGTTTAAATTCTAGTCTAGACATTAAAAATATATGTAGAACACATGAATCGAATCCTGGCTTGCGAAGTGTTTTACATTGTCATTCAAATTGAACTATGAATTTAGCGAAAAGGTTTTTTTCTTTATCTATAGATAAACACTTAAATAAGGAACATTTTCAAAGTGTAGAAAATATCGATCGAATCGAAAACAATTACAAAAGCTTATGCTACCGGTATCGTTTACGAAATATCAAGTTTCAAGGTACTTAGAAGGGGTCATTACAGTTTGTAGAAGCTTTTGTTCTTATAATATGCACTTTGTGTCGTTTGTATTGTACAACATTATTCGTGTTTTACATACACTTCATTTATCCCTTGTTACGATCGAATAACAGAATGAAAACTTCTTTTGAATATTTTTTTTCATGTAGTAAGTATTGCAAATTACAAAACCTAACTAAGTTTAACTTGAAAGTAAATTACTTTTCTATAAAAATAATGAGTACGAACAACGGTTTGCGCTACCATAAAGAAAAGCAATGAGGACAATGACACTGATACGCTTTTAGTAACCATAAAATTACAGTAAATTATTGTCTATTACGCATCCATTTTTTGCAAAGCTTACCCCCGTTATATTATACTTTCTGAAACTTCGATATTTTCCCAAATCGTAGTTTGATCTATGATGGGCTTCATCAATTAAGTCGGTTACGCAATTCAGTACAAGGCCACATACCTATCAACCTATCGGAATTGACGTTCATGATAGGTCATTGAGTTTCATGCGCACCTACGCGAAGTATTACAGAATCCATTTGTGATATGTACCTATCATAATTTTTTGTAACTAATTGATGACAAAATGACAACAATAATTAATTTACTAAAAAAAAGTTGCTAACGTCATAAAATAATATTTGCAGTTAATTTTTATAACGGACGCAGTACTCTTCGAGTTTAGATACTGAACACAACGCTTAATCTTGCATACCAACAGCTAAACAGAGTATGAATAAAAACGTTTAAATTGCAATCACGTTGCTAGTCCACCGGAAATCAAAAAAATATGTGCATAGAATTTCAATAGGTACATCACAAACTTTGATCGCCTCTAGACACAGTAGTCAGCTGTCGCTCCTAATGATAGCATCTACGGTTTAATTACAGATTTTTTTGAAATTGTGTGATCGTTTTTTGTAAATCAAAACGGCGCAATACGGGGAGGAAGCCATGACTGCTTGGACAATGTTCAGCTGGAGAAGATTATACAACGGAAGAGGCATAGAGTGCGTAGAGGAATCGCGTGTGGAACTCCCGGCTGACACGAGACAGCTTGTTTACAACGTCTTTGTTTACTTCAACAGGCGGCCAGGAAGAAGCACTAAAGCCTCTATTACAAAAACAGCAAGAGCCACGATGCTTCCAAGAGATATAGTTGCGGATATAATAAGAGATAAATGCCGAGACTGAACTATCTTAACACGCTTTTCGCCGCTTATGTTATACATAGATATCATCAAATTATGATACCTAAGTGCTTCGCAATTTTCTTATTATTAAACGGTTAGTGGTTCAAAAGTTGGATCTCGTTGCTTCCTCAAAGAGGGCATTTGTTATGTAAGTTTAACTTTTTAGTTATAAGTTATTTCGAAACGGATGAATGTATTGTAATGTTACATAAGTGTTATATTAAACGTAATCATCAGAATATTAATAAAGTAGTATTCTACCAGAAAGATAATAAAATTAAGACACCAATAAATTTATTTTCTACTCAATGGTGGTAAAGTTACGAATCGTTTCGTCTTCTAGGAAATAAAATAAAAATAATAATATTTCCCATAATTCAATATATGGGAACGAATGTGTTTACTATACTTTATTGAGCTAACCATCAACATTTATGTGCATTTTAAAACTTTAAAATATATTGATAATAACTAATATCATATGATCTCATTAATTTGTACTCAGCATTTTATTAAAGTTATTTTACGTAATTACCTTTCTTTTTTGTTGCCAAAGTCTTATGTATTTATTTTTTATACATTTCTTTACACATATTAATAAAAAAATTATAAGGAATTAAATTAATAACAAGATAGGTACTATGAATGAACAATACATGTACATTGTACATATTTCTTTTTTCTATACATAACTATGTACATGTATATGTAGAGAAGTGTTAAATGTGGCTGTTTATAAAAATATTGGCCGAAAGTCAAACAAGTTCCATTGATAAGTCGATGATCTTCTAGTCAGGCGAATTCTGTTTCCACAAATACGAGGTTATTACTGAACAGACAAGCACCCTTTCGTTATTGTATATATAAATATAAGAAACGGTCTAGCTACTTATCGACGTCAGTTTCTTTTATACTATACGTACACTGCATCAAATGCGGAAATTGAAAAATATTTTATATCTCCTTCATTGATGCGCGTTTTCGAAATGTATTATTTAATTTTCATCTCAGGCAATAACTTAACAGTGTACGACAGAGCATTACTATATTCTTGTTTTATATTTTGTTTAAATTAATTTTTAAGAGACATAATTAGGTAGTAGCCCTTGACATTCGTTCACTTCATTTTTGTCGTACTACGTACAAAGTCCTACCCAAACTACTTTTAAGCAGGTCCGGATATGAGAGAGAAAAATGTTACCGTAGCGATATAAGTAAATACATATTGATTCGACGATTTTATGTGTATAGACCTCGAGACTTCCACTCTTCGAGTAAAGATAAGGATTTATAGTATGCAAGTTGATAAATTATTCGATATTCAAACAAAATACCAAGAATAAAAAAATGTATATATTTCAAAAATATTGCAATATCATTTCATTATAATAAAATAATCGGTCTGATTATCTGATCAAAATTCTACTAAAACAATAGGTCTGCATCTTCGTTAAAACTTCAAGTCCCTTGACCTCTACCGGGACAAGGCAAGGGCATTTCAGTGCTAGTATTACGGATTTTTTTTTAATTATATTGTAATTCTCCTACATTGTAAGTGATCTATCTATCGAAACATGTATAACTAGAGGTATCCCTCTAATATTGAACTATGATTCTCCATAACTACTCTATAGAATAATTTGTAGATAAAGAAATGTATGAGCAGATCGAGATATGAAGAAATACATATCAAATTAACTATATATCACATCCTCAAGTAACAACCATCTGAAAAAAAGATTCCACTTTCCCGCTATAACGCTTACCTACTTTGAACCCTTGCAACTACTCGTAAGCATTACGCATTATCGTACACAAAACACATTGCCAGCCCGATTAATATACACATTACAGCACCATCACTAGCATTCACTTTTATGAAATCGCTCCAGGAACGGGAAAAACAATCTTGGAAATGTCCTCTCATACGAACAATAATCATATAACTGTATACGTTCCAATGTCAACTTAATATATTATCATCAATACTACATCGATTAGATGTCCATCGCGTGCCAAATGCGAAGACGCAAGTAGATTTTCATGAAGTGTACGCCACTGATTACTCCAATGCACTGACTATTTCAGGCCAGCGAATACGCCAAGTGAAATACCGGCACATTCTGATTCACACAAGTCGAACGTTTCAACACCTCTGGTATTAATGAAGGTTAAGCCAACTTCTGGTATTACAAAAATATGCTTTGACGCTCAGATAATTTGCTTAAAATTGGTAAAAGATTTTTATTTACACAACATACTGTAATGTCGTATTAAAAGTCTTGTTTAAATTATTTTTAACGCTCTTATATACCATACTATATTCGATTTAAATTAAAAAAAATCTAAAAATTGCATGAGTCTCGTTGATTATTCATCATAAACTCGAATAACGAGTCAATGTAGTCACACGCGAATAATAACAATTATATTAAGGTTCCATTGAGGACATATTTTACTCATTTCACGAATCACAATATTTAATTGAAAACAGTTTTTGCTTTTAAAACAGAATAAATAGGTTTTGATTTTGACGGTCCCAGGTGGAGCCGGGGCAAACAGCTAGTGCATTACAAAAAGATCTTACAAATACACAGACTCTTAACATTGTTCTTTTCTATAAACGGTAGTTGAAGATTTTCTTTACGAACAGTACATACTTTATAACTTTTAAGTCTATCATTTCAAAAAGGCCATTAGGTAACTACCAATTCCGTGGCTCAGCAGCAAATTTATAATGGATAGTTATGTCTCCAGAGCTGAGCCATGAGCTCAAAACAGCATTGGCTCTTACTGGAATGGGAACAATGGTACAAATGTAAGTAAAATTCTGAGAAATGTCATGTCAATGCCAAGTTAAATTCGCAATTTAATGCTCAATCAAACTTTATACTAAACATAATGCGATAACGACTATTTATCTTTAGTCAACAAATGATAAAACCCGAGTTGTAAATACGTTAGCGATCGTGATAAAAATAGTAATACATAGTATATACGATGTAAGATTTCGCCCAAAAAAATTCTAACTTTTTCTTAAATAATAAAATCGATAATCACATATTTTTTAATTATTGGGGTGTGAGTAGCGACGAGATGAAAGCTAGCACACGACACGCATGCTCACTTATTTTATGTAACAATTACTTTTGTATGCAATTGTTTATGTATTTGATATAATATAAGTTGGATAGCAACATGAATCCAACAAAAACGATATAAGTTTTAATTTTGTTTAAGCAAGCATTTTACTTTTCTGTTCGAGCACGCATCAGCTCGCACCAGGTAATGAATGCTACTGTTTCAATCAGTGAGTCGGAGTCGGCAAGCCGGAAGCCCGTATCACTTTTCTTCGCGTTACTATTTCTTCCTTTCATTCCTGCCGTCAACAATTTGCTTCATAATTTACCTCCCAAAAGCGGGCAGTGTTTTTGCCTAGGCGCTACCTCAGCAAATATTCATGGGCGGTGATGATCGATCAACAGGCGAAACACCAGCTCGGTTGCTGCTCTAATATAAAAAAGCTGTTATCCTAAGCTAAGCACAGACATATGCAACAAATCAAAAAGCATTAAAATCTGTACAGTGGTCGAGTTATAAGTGGTGTACCTAAAAATACTTTCTATTATAACGAACTAGCTATTATTTTCGCACGCGTTTAATTCGGAGTAGTTTAATAGATGTTATGGAACATATAATCATGCCTCTTGAATCACTCTATCTATTAAAAAAAACCCATCAAAATCGGTTTTGTAGTTTGAAAAATCTAAGCATGCATACATACATACATACATAGGTGTTTTTACGTGCGTGTGCGGTACGCATATGTTGGTTGGTTGGTTTTTGTATGTATGCTTATATTGTTTTCACAAAAAACTTATTAGACCAATTATTTTACATGATTTGAAAGCTCCATCTTCATCGAGTGAGAGGCTTAATTATATGAACCACAGGCGAAATCGAAATATCATAGATAAATGACGATATTCAATACCTTCTAACACTGCATATCAGTTTGTGTAGTTGTTTGATGTAGACATATCCTTATATATCCTTGATTTGAAACTACGATTATAATTTTTTGGACATGTAGCTGTAGGTCTCTATTCACCAGGCACAGGCTACAGATATGGAAAAATTGTGGCAGCCCATATCTATGCCATAAATAAAAATATTGAATTGAATTATTCCAAATGATTGGTTTTTAATGATTAAATGTTTAAAAATCCAGTTGGAATGGAAGGAATTAGGAATGTTCAAGGATGTTCAAAACAAAAGTATATCTAATATATAAAATTCTCGTGTCACAGTTTTCGTTGCCATACTCCTCCGAAACGGCTTGACCGATCCTTATGAAATATTGTGTGCATATCGGGTATGTTTGAGAATCGGCTAACATCTATTTTTCATACGTCTAAATGATCAGAGTAAGGCAGAACAGCGTTTGCCGGGTGCAGCTAGTAGTATATACTATTATTATTAACGTGTATAATATATAAAGTACAAGTCACTATTCAAGTATCTCTATTTATTTTATCTTAGATAAAAATACATAGGTAACGGAATTTTAAATCAGTTGCTAAAATTTTTATTTTCAGTAGCAAAAATCAAAAGAATATAACTGCAATAACATGACCGTTTAAAACCAGGCTCTAATCACTCCCAATATGTGACAGAATAGACAGACAGATTTAGACATCACCACAACCAAATCCACTTCACATGCTTACCACATGTCTGAACGACCTTGTGCCTATGTCAATTTAATAAATGGGACCTCATAGTAAGTTCAAAAAGAAAATCTGCGTCAGGAAGACCACCACCACCACTATTCCTTAACTAAAGCAAAACAAAGAATGTGTGTGTGTGTGTGTATGAGTGAGCTATTACAGACTATAACATGTTGTGTATGTACCACCAATTATCATGCAGATGATTGATGCGTGTGCCTCAATAATTGGCAGCAAAAAAAATCAAAAAATTAAGAGTGTGAAAGCGTGATACTGTGCTACTGTTAGCACAGTATTAAGCTTGTATAAGCTGTGTGTGGAGTGTATTCTCCTAAGGTAAGTTGTTGTTGTACAGTTAGAAAATAATCACTTGAAGACGAGGATATTTGATCTAAAATTTTGCTTTAATCTTTTTAATATCTCTAATTGAATATGCATTATAAATTATAATACAATGCTTACACAAATAGAATAAAAGAAATTTAAGCAAAGACCCTTTCCGAAATAAGAAGTCAAATCTTCTGCCAGTGAATGCTAAAATTACCAATAAAAATGAAATTATTATTCAATAATAATAGAGAAATAATGGTTCAGTGGTAAGGTCCTTGGACTTCAATAGAAAAGTTGGGGGTTCAATACCAGCTGAGTGTGCAAGATATAAATTGATTTTTAAAATTATATGCACACTATCCACATCACCACTGCTTTAAACTATAACTTATTTCATGTACAAAAATAAAAATGTCTTTACATTGTTCAAATCGAAACTCTTTAGTTTTGCAAACATTTTTTATCCAAAAATAAAGGCAACAGCACAAAAGCAATTAATATTCAACCTTCATGGCTTTGATGTTGAAGGTGTTTGTCAAGTTTACATCATTTAATTTTACAAGTATAATCAATATTCAGAAGAGAAAATAAAAAATATTTATTTTTCTGTTCCTTTTTTCATTTGAGATCGGTAGACTTAGCTTATCATAGTTCTTAAGATATTTTTAATTTTCGAGCATTAAAATTTAAGAATTAAACTGTAAAGATATTCTTGATATATAATAGGTACAATTTAACCCAAAACAAGGGATTAACACTTTCTATAAAATACAAATTTCCCAAACTAAATAGAGTGCCAAAATTGTACTTACCAGTCATAAATTAACAATAGCCGATTTATATCCATGGATTATCCAGTCTGATGATAATGATTTCGAATAAACTAATTCTTCGATCTTTCACCAAAAATGCGATTGGACTTAAGATATTACAAATTATATTACACTCACAACTTTAGAATTTTATCAAAATTAAAATCGTAAAAAAATAATCAAACGTGCTAGTT
>NC_052120.1:4251046-4257589 GCF_012273895.1 Zerene cesonia | reverse complement strand
AACATAGCAACACTGATTCAAAGTTGTTATTTGTCAATTTTGGCTCATGTCATACCTAAAAAAAGCGTTGGTTTGGCTTGGGTTTTGCAACTGACATTTTTTTATAAATAATTGTCGCGCTAACACATTGTGGATGTTAAGATTAAGTTTCTCTTACAGTTAAAACTTTGACAATTGTTGATTATTCTTATATTAATATACAAGAAAAATGTCTAGCACATCTCAAAAACATAGAAACTTTGTAGCAGAGCCTATGGGAGAAAAACCCGTAACCGATTTGGCTGGAGTTGGAGAAGTGTTAGGGAAACGACTAGAAACTGCTGGATTCGATAAGGTTTGATTTAAGATTATTATGTATATACTAACTATGAGTACCTATCTTCTATACAAATATTTGTGAAGCCCAATATTTTATATTTTTCAGGCCTATGTAGTTTTAGGACAGTTTCTGGTTCTTAAAAAAGACCGTGAATTATTTCAAGAATGGATGAAAGAAACTTGCAATGCCAACTCAAAACAATCTACAGACTGTTATCAGTGTTTGAAAGACTGGTGTGATGAATTCTTGTAAGTAATCGTTGGTAAATAAATTAAAAGGACATGTTCTAGTGTGACCACATTTTATACATTTTATAACTAAACACTGTTTCTCGTTTCTATTTTATTGATTGAATATGTAAATGATGATAGACTGTATTGTCTAGAACAATTGATAGTAAAATTTTCATGTATTTACTTTGTTTAACATTACTTGTATGTTATGTTAGTTAATATTAATTAAAATGGGTCATATTAGCATCAACATCATATAATATGTAAACTGTTTAAAATTGTTTTTGACTGGATATAATGTCCATCTTTTAAAAATTATATTAAACAAAACATTGATGGCTGGCATCACTTTATATGCCACCTGCACACAAAATATTTTTTACCAGCCACTAATATAAATGTTACTAATGCTCTTCATGCAAAGAAATATGATGTTGTTGATTTTCACTTGCAAATTGAAATTTATATGCACAAAAGCAAAAACAAAATGTCAAATTTTAATATTATAGAATACAATTGTTTTGTCAATGTGAATTCATAATACAAATGTATTGTAATAATTTCTTGAAATTGTAATGGATATATCTTAAGCCTCTATTACATAAACATTATATTTCAAAGAAGCATAACAATTAAGGACTTGATTTATAACAGTTATCTGTTAAATTTGTTTACAACCGTAATATTATCTTTGTTTAACATGAATTTAATGAGTAAAACTTTTCTTATTGTATATTTCAATCCTCACTGATCTATAAAGATGTTATACTTCAAGCCTTATCATACTTCTATGAATACTTGTTCTATCTTTTACATATTTTTATAATTTAATAGAGGCCTTATACTCAAGTTAATGAAGAGTGTAAAATAATAATGATACAAATAAACATTGATGTATATAAATAAGTAAAAGAAGATTAATATAAGTAATAACTTTATATTTTTTTAATTATAACAATGTGTCTGTTTATATTACAAATTAAAATAATGTTTGTTATATAAACTGAAATAAAAGTAAATACAATATTATTTAATTATTGATGTTTTGCCCTTGATTACACTCCCACTGTACATTTTTTTACTAGGCAAAATTTATAATTAAGCCATAAATACAACAAAGAATATAAAGAAGAAAATTAACACTCCAAACACTTTAAACATTAATGCTCTATTACCAGTTACACTTTGAAAATATTTCATAATTTCCCGGTGACCAGCTTCGACATTCATTTCAGCTTCTTGAATATTAGTATCTATTCTACCTATTGCTTCATCCTGCTCCTTCACCATGTGAGCTAGTTGTTGAAATATACCACCCAATTCCACAATTGTACTCTCTATGTTATGCATGGTCTCCGCTCTTTGTTGAACATATGTATCAGTATCATCTCGTAATGCCATTTGTTGTGTTTGCAGTGGCATAGCTTCTCCCAAATCAATACTAACTTCATCAGGTTGTAAAAGAGCAGGTACTTCCCTCACAATGGGTGATGAATTTGAAAATTGTTCACGCCGACTGTTTTGATGCTTTAGATTTTCTGACCGGACTTCTAGAACCTACAATATAATATTATTATTAATGTTTAGGCTATACAATTTAAATTTAAGCGAAAACAAAACTTTTAAATCACCACACCTGTTTGAATTGATTACTCATGGATGCAAGACGTGATTGCAATGCTAATACAACACTGGAAGAGTGGCTATGCATACTTTTACGGCCTCTCGGCATTTCACCCAATCTTGCAATTTGTTGATTTAATGCATTCAGGTCTCCTTTGATAATGTAAGTTAATTCTTGGATTTCCATAGGTCGATCGTCAAATAAGGACTTTTTTTTTGCAACTAAAAAAATATATATGTTAAACAATAAATAAGTTTTTTCTTAACTTTAAGCCCATGGTGGCAAATTTTACTGTGAATATGTGTTTGGAAAAGATATTTTTTTTTATATAACTTAATGATCAAAACCTTATATTTCTTTTACACTGTATTCTACACTGTTTACAAACTTTTATCCTTGCTTAAAAATATAAATCACGATATTCATAAATCCTCTACTACTAAGAATGAATATAGAGAAAAAAGTTTATTTACTTACGTAGGGCTAGTTTCTCTAATTTTGCATATGTACTAGTTATATTTTTACTTATAACTTTTGCCATGCTCATAAATTGAGAATAAGTGGCGAGTACTGCGGCTTTACGTTCATCTTTAATAATAGGCCTTGCTAGTGTTCTTCCTTGAAGACTACGAACTGCTGAGGCAAACTCTTGCGTTCTATCTCTTGCAGACATAACTGGTTCGTACACAAATTCCTCTAAGAAATCAAACACAAAATCTTGCTGATCAAACCCGTCCACAGATGAATTTTTATGGTTTGCGGAAGCGGAAGGTTGAACGTGAAAACCTTTTTTGTCTAATTTATTATATGGAATTACTTCTTCTAATTGAAGTGGTCGCTCTGAAAAACCAATATTTCGACGACGAGGAAGCATCGCATTCTAGACTGGAGACACAAGGCTACTTTAGTTTTGACACTTGATTCGTAGAATACTATGACTGGATAATATTACTATATCATTCCACAATATAGGTAATACGAAAAAAAATCTGTTTATTTTTTTAGGAGTTTAGTTTATTGTTGAATTAAATTGTGTGATTAATTATAATTTATTAAAATTAAATGACGTTGACTGTTGACTTCAGATCATTTAATCAAGTGAGGACGTGTCTATTCATAATTTTAAAGGATAGACACACTGACGTCTGTCGACAAAATTGAAAACATAGACTACGTAGGTAAATAGGTAGGATAACATACGTATAGTGTAGAATCTACATTGTAGATACCCATGTCAATACCAAATACCTAGTAACTATTGGACTAATTACTTATTGTTAATCTGTGGACTAAATGACAGGAAACATTTGACATACAAAAGTGACATTAAAATGAGACAAAAACATCATAAATATTTTTTTCAATTTAACTGATGAAATCACACATAAATTTATGAATATTTTATGGAAGTTATTGCTTTCGTTAGGCTCCAGTGAAGTTATATTTCAACATTGATGGCAATGTTAAAGAAAAATGATCACATTTTTAGCACAAACGTTCAACGTCGTGGCAACTGTGATTCAATATTTCCTACAATTGGCATCTTTCGTTGGACAAGTGATAGTGGTTATAATAACAGCCATATTAAGTTTTATTGCAAATAGTATAAAAAGCATATTTTTATTCTTCCAAATAGTCTATGAAGACAACGTATTCATATTCACGGAAGAGCTACCAAAATGGACCACACAATATTTTGAAACAATGCGGAATCAATATTTTTATATACACGATTTGTTATGGATGTTAATAAGTGAAGCCCAAATCCAAATAGGATCTACAATCAGCTCAATCAAATATGTAGTTGATACATTTCTTATAGTGACATTAGAAGTTTTAGTACTGCTAAAAAAGTCTATTTTACTTCTAGGGAATGCATTATGGTTGATATTGACTTTTTTGCCCATTCATCTGCCCTATCTAGTAAAAACTTTAACAAAATATGTTAAGGAAACTGCTGCGACCATTGCCATCAACATTTATACAGTTCTTTTAAGATTTACAAATTTTTTATCTGATGTGCCTTTAGAATCATTTATAGGCATAATGACTGCTATAGCTATAGTGAGATTCTATTTAAGTTTTCAAACACAGATACATTCAAAGATAATTAATATGTACTGGATAATTATAAGAAAGATGTGGTATTTGTACCATTCAGTGTGCAACTATTTCACAAATCCTGATGTAAGGATAATTACCCGAGTGGCTAGTGGAGAAGCAATTATTTCCAGAGATGCCAATTTTGAAGAAGATGATGATGATGTTGCAAATGCCGCAGATGCTTTATGTGTAATTTGCCAAGAAAGGCAGAAGTGTGTGCTTATATTACCATGTAAACATGTATGCCTTTGTCGCGAGTGCTGTTTAAGACTGTATGGATATCAAAGGACATGTCCAATTTGTAGGACTTTTATATATCACTCAGTAACTATCTATTTGTGATATACTTTGTTTTAATTATTAAGGTTATATATTATGGGATAATCTCACTATTTAATAGTTTGTTACTGTGATTTATAGATTTTGAATTATATTTAATTGTATTATTCATTTCTTTCATTAGTTTTTCATATTACAAAAATTTAGAAGGTCATTTTAAAATTGAATAATATTATATAAATAGTTATCCTTATAAATAAAGTGAAAGTACATTTAAAGTGTTTTTGTGTTTATTCATTAATTTAACTAAATAATTGTTACTTTATAAATTGGTATTAATTAACATTTTTTAAATCCTTAAACATATTTAATGTAAATACAGCAATGATTAACATGATAAAACCAAACACACAACCAATAACATCTTTGTTCTCCATATTTTGCCATTCTTTAAACAAAATACTAGATGCTAATATTACTAAAGTAGTAAACATCACATAATACACTGGTGTAACAATAGTTGTACTAAAGATATCTATCGACTTATTTAAATAATTTAATTGTACCATTATTCCAAAAACAGCCATAACCAACAGTACAAAAAATGTATATATACTGGTATCATAAATATTGATTCCATCTTTAATACCTAAAGCCACTGCTTTACAAAAGACTACTGTCAGGCTACCTATAGCTGAACATATAATTAAATAAATTGTTATGTTTGTTTTGCCATATTTTGGAGCAAAAAATGTTCTGACTATCACAACTAAAATAAATACAGTGCACACATAAAATATAAAAATGCTATCGCTTAGTCTAGTTATTATATCAGGGAAATTGGTAATAACATCACTTTTTGGCGCATGTAGAATCAATATCACAGATCCAATCACACACAGAATGCATCCAATCTGCAAATATAATGAATAATATAATTGTTTAGGAATCATTTTATATTATGTATAAACATTAATTACACACCTTTCCCAAAAAATGCAGCTTTTCATCAAGAAATTTAGACGATAAAATTGCTGTAACGAGTATACTTAATGCACCCAGAGGAGTAACCAGAGATGCTGGTACAAATGCATAAGCCAATAGATTTGCTGCTTCTCCTAGGCCCACTGCAAATTTACAAGTATTTATAACTCACTAATATCTCTATGTAAAAACAAGCCAATAACTGATGACTCATTTACTTGTAGCTAATCCTAACCACCACATCCATTGTTTTAAATATGAAAATCCGCCAGCGGATGCTCGTAGGTTTCCTTTAGCTGTAATCTTATTCAGAGCTATTTTCTTTATTACAAAACTAGACCCTATAAAAATACTAGATGATATTGCTAAAGTTAGTCCTAATATGTAGGAACTATATTGAGAATTAACAGCAGGCATGGCTTAGATAAGGTATATCCTGTGCTGGCACAATTATGACAAATGATTTTATTTTTTAATAATTCATTTTGCATTATGTATATAGTAGGCAATAAATTAATGAGAAAGTCATGCTCCTCAAATCACATTAAAAATATATTCGAAAATTGTGTATATTTAAGTTTTAAAATCTTTGTTATCGCGGATGCCGGATCATACGAAATTGACATAAGCTTATTATATCAAATAACAGATCACAAATAACGCAATGACCAAATGAGAAGTAATATTGGCACCCAAGCTAAATAAATAAGATAAAATTAAAAAAAAAACCATCTATGGACGTAACCAGTTACTAAAAATGAGATCTACTTAACTTAAATTTTTATAAATGATTTGTTTTGTAGAATATTGCTCTGAAGTCATATAAAAAAAAATGAAACAATTTCTATGGGCCAAAACTTTTATCAGACGCTTTAAAGCTCTAAAAAAATATAAATGAACTTAATTTATTCTTTAATATCTGATTTTGACGTGACGTCTTAAATTAGGTTGCGGCTCGGAGGCACTCATGAAAAAGTGTAACGCCCGGTAACGTTACGATG
>NC_052120.1:4243322-4250046 GCF_012273895.1 Zerene cesonia | reverse complement strand
GGGGGCAGGTCGAGCGGGGCCGGTTTGCGGGGCAGGTCGGGGCGGCGCGGGCGCGGGTAGTCGTTGAAGATGTGTATGTGCGGGCGACGTCAGTCGGTCTCCTGCTCGTGCAGCTGCGCGAGCAGCGCCGCGCGCCGCGACTCCAGCTCGGCGTCGCTCCACGCCGGCACCGCGGCGCCCGACCTTCGCATGCATACACATTATTTACTGGCCGGCACGTTTTGGCGTATATTGCTAACGCTAACGCACTCGCAATGTAATCCAAAACGTCCGCCCGTTTCGTCCTTTCTGGACGAGCCGTTAATTACCGCGCCTTATAATACGAGTACATGACTAACGACCGCCCCGCTAAACGCGCCCCATGAATATTATGGTTATCTGAAATTAATGATTTTATAGGTGAAGTATGTTGTAGGGCAAGGCACTTGTACCAAATTAAAACAATAAAAAGCAAATTGAACTGTAATATTGGAAATGTCACTTCTGTTTTTTATCTTCAAAAACACATTTGGTGCAAAATAAAATAAATTTCAATTAACTACAAATATAACAACTTCTCACCTTGAAAGATCCCTACACGTCTCGTAAGCATTAAATGAACAATAATAATAAAAGCTCCATGTACTTGAATATAATTTCAATATATTGAAAAATTTATATATGTATAGTCATAAAACCGTAAAATATTTCCATCCAGTTTAAAACTTTTAGCGATATTGTAAATCCAGGTACATGGATATAAATAGTATTTATTCAATATTAATGGTTAATTGCATATTCTGAGAAGATGAGTGGTCCTACTTAAAACAAAGTTTACAAGATTAATGAACAAGTGATTCAAGCAACCTACTTGGGACATTGTAAAAATGAATATTATTCATTTCTGTCTATATGTGTTAGCTATATACCCAATCCCTTTAATATACTACGAAAACATACAAAAAACGGGTCTTTTTTGATTTCTTATCATTCTCAAAAAATCTTATATGAAAACACTGAACCGAAATCAAAAATAAGGCGTCAACTATATAGTATTCAAACCGATAAAACCATAGACAAGGAAACTCACCGTTCCTTCTTGTCTTTCTTGTCCTTCTTCTTCTTAGGCTTGTGCGAGGGCTCGTCCTCGGGGCTGCTCGGCGCAGACCTCTTGCTCTTTTTCTTAGGACGAGGCACCTCCTCTTCAGATATACCACCCTCTTCTGGGGTCGGAGATTTCTACAAAATATGATGTGTTATAAATAATGTAATTTATGTTAGCCTACTTTAGTTTGTTACCTCTTAACTTTTTGCTGGCTGAAGCGATTTTGAGGATTTTTTTACTTTACAGCTGATGGCCTCCCGTGTGGTCCCATTTAAATTGTTCAAGTTCTAATTTGGAGGCAGTTTAGTATTTTGTGAAAAATAATTGTTTTCTGTATTTAATGAAATAAAAAAATTTCTAAAGTACAAAATTATTCGAAAAGATAGTAAAACAAAGTTAGGCTTTTAATTTCTGTAAAAACAGTTTTTTTTTGGTTGCGGTAACAAACTTTCTTCCAATAAAGAAATAAGTATATTTCATAAAAGCTATGTATATGTGCCACATACCGGCGGCGGCGAATGTTTCCTATGTTTCTTCTTAGACTTCTTATGTTTGCGCGTATCGTCCGACGACGGCGAAGCGGGTGTTGGCGAGCGTTCCACCTCTCCCTTTTCCAGCTCTCCCGGTTCCGCCTTCTCACGGTCACTCTTCTCAGCTCTATCTGCCTCTCGCTCGCCCTTGTCCCGGCTGCGGCTGTCAGAGCGAGGTGGCAGAACTGGCGACGGCGATCGCGATACCGACTGCAAATAAGAGACTGTTAGATATATCGTTCCAACAATGTGTTATGTGAGATGACTATGTAGAGAGTACCGAGGAAATCGAGATGAAGTTTTGAAATCTTATAAAACAATATTTTTATTTTATACTAGCGGTTTGCCTCGGATTCGTTCCTGGTAGAACTCCAATATATATATCCAACGGGGCCGATGAATTTTTGAAATCATTCCAGTAGATCCCGAGATTAGAGCGTTTATAAACAAACTTTTTTATATTCGTTTAAATAGAATGGGATAAAAAAAATTTACGAGAGTTGACTGCTAGTTGGCCCACTTCATGACAAGGCGTGTTCGACACCCACATTCAGCATTATGCATTACCTTTTTCTCAATAATATGCAACATTAAAGATGGAACTTTATTAATTGTTAAAATTACTTACCATAGACGCAGAGCGAGATCGCTTCTTCTTCTTTGATCTCTTCGATTTCTTTGGCTTTGGATGATGATAATGCATACAGCTATCCTCTTGTTCATGTTGGAAGTCCTATAAAAATTGATATTTTTTTTTTGTATTCAAAAAGTATTATATTCCCAAAATATTGTTTTGATCCTTGCAAGATGAATTATCACAAAAACAAAAAATCTGACTGCTATATATTTAGTTTTATATTATTATAGTGTGAAGTTTGATGTGATTTATTAGCAATTCATTTTTCAAACTCCAATACAATTTATATAAATATTCTTATAACTATTCATAATCACCATTAAAAAAATCTTCATTTTGCTATGAGATTTGTACAATTATATAGTAAATAACATAATACAACATCAATCAATTTTCTTTTTAATAAAATATGTACTACACAAACAAAACAAAGACTAACTCAAATATAAAACTCACCTTATATATCCTAATCCTGTCTTCTTCATTGGGCACAGCGGCAAACTCCGGCGCATTGAGGTCCAGTTTCTCGCGCACCTCCTGCCAGCTGAGCTGGTGGTCCACATCGGCATCAGTTAGCGCCCACTTGAACGCGCTCTCGATCTTCTTCTGCGCTTTCGTCTCTTCTTTTATCTTCTCCTTGTTTCGCGCTTCGGCCTAGTGGGTAATAGGAAATTAGTGAGCTTTTGCCTTTTAAAGTTAACAAATGGATATGAGTCGTTTTATTACGTTATGTTATGCTTAGATATGCGGTCCATCGGATAAACATGCTTGAGCAGAAAGGTAAAGCCTCACGTATTCATCTGATCTTCGATAAATCTAAATTGTAACTATTTAAAAACACCGTTGGAGGAAGGAAATACCACTTTTTCGCTTACACTGCATACAGCATAATCATTCTTTGTTTTACCTTTTCAAGCAGCGAGTTATATGTAAGTTTGACATTGCCCGCGTCTAGCGAGGCTGACTTGCTGTCCTCGCATACGACAGTAGCAAACTCCTCGAACGTGGTGTCAGCTTTCACTTCGAACTGCTTCTCCTTGAGAATTTCCTTTATAACCTTCTTCTCGTCGTGGAAACGCGCCTTCAAGTTCTCCACGTAGAATTTGAACAGATCTAACGGCGTCGATCCGCTTTGACCTGCACGTTATTTTCGAATAAAGAAATATTAAATCGAAAAAGTATCATTGTGCGTATTCAAACTAGCTAGCACTAGATACTAATCTAAAAGAAAGTATACAATAAACAGTCACTTGAATTAAGAAAAACAATTAAGATTTTTTTTTTTAATTTATTACAAAGAAAAAGTAAAAAGAAAACTATACTACAATAAATATTAAATATTTGTGTCCGAATGTAAACTTGTAAGAGCTTTACGTGAGCTTATTGTATAGATGAACCTGAGAATTAAAAATCCATTTTTACTCTATTTATTTATTTAGAAATAAAGAATGTTCATTTAACACCATATAAAAAAAAAACAAAAAATAAATAGATAACTGATATAGACTAATTAAAAGGTGGATTTATAGCTAATTAATGTGGTGCAAAAAAGAGTAGAAACTACTCAGCATGCAACACGTAATGCGGAGCGCTGATGTTCAGTAACGCCTTGTTGGAGTGCCAGTCAAAAGAACAAAATTACATGCAAACATAAATACCAATAGATTTTTTATGTCATTGCGGGCAACTGAGCTGGTGGTTCGTCTGATGGTAAGCGATCACCACCGCTCAAGAACATTCTAATTCATTATTTTACGGCGTGAAAGGGTGGAAAGAAGGAATGGACTGGGAACAGTGAGGAAAAGGAAACGGGTCTCTGGTTCCCCCACTCACCGTACGAAATATATAATATGTTTGATAATTTATACTCACCAAGCATAGCTGAAAACCTCATATCAGCAGAAATAACTGGATACAGCTCAACCCATAGTGACATTGATGTTAATTTGCCTTCTTCATGCAGTCCGTCAAGCAAAGCCTAATGTAATATGATTAGTTTATGATTAGCTTTTTTTTTATCAAGTAATAAATAACATCCTTTATAAACCTATCGTTTACTATAATAAAAAAACTTAAAAATACAATCTTTAAAAAAATTCAAATGGTTCGTAAGAAAATAAGAAATTTTCATTGGTATTAAATAAATTTAGCAACTTCTCTTAATATCTGAGAAAAAAATCTACACTGAAAAGCATTAAAATAGGTAAAATTAGATATTATATAGATATTTTACCATACAAATTGTAATACTGAAAATTCCATAATCATATTTAACAATGCAACCATCATACAAATATGTAAAAATAAACGTAAAACAACATAATTGTTAAACCTACCAAAAAGTTATCCCTGTTTTTTCTCTGTTGCCGTTTATTCCTTTTCTTGACCTGTTCTTTTTCTTGAGTATACTCAGCCTCCAAGTTTCTTATGTGTTGTTCGAATACTAAATAAAAATATTTTTTTAAAAAAAGCGTTCTCGAAGTAATACATCTAAAAGCCGGATTTACATTATGCAACTCATGTTTAGTAAAATAAATTTCAAGTAAAGTTTACTTGTAGCTTGTGCAGTAAGTACTTGTTAAATTAATTCAAAATGCAAAATGTCGTTTTAAAATTTTCATACATAAAATTAAAAGAGACAGCACCAATTCTTAATATTATGATCGTCAATGGAAGCGCTTATACGATCCTACTGTCGCATTGCGATTGCGAGGACATTAAATTTAGTTTTATGATAGTAATTTTATCATAAAATTGCGCATGATCCGATTCTGTCCCCATTAATGAGGCTTAATTTACGTTACGTAATTAGTGGCATGTTCCATTAATTTCGTTCAATTTCACATGTAAATGTCCTGTTATACAATGTATGCTTAATTTAAAACCTTGGAAATTTAAAAAAGAAACATAATGATTCACTTTTTAACCGACAATCCAAAACGAAAAAGTTTTTATATTAAACTATATCTATTTTTTTGTTTTAGTTACCTAATAATAATTTGCAGTTTTCAACCGATTGACGTGATTCTATTTTTATTATTTCTTTTTTTTTATTTGGTTCTATTTTATTATTTTCTATGATATAAAATTATTGTTTTTCGCCCCACTAAAATGTGAGTAGGGTTTTTTATTTAAAATTATTATTGCTGAGAACTTGCAGATTTGTTTCAACTTTTTAATATTAATTTTATAACAAATACCTACCTATCAGTGCATCTTCCTTATCCATTCCCAATAGACTAACATCATTTTTAAACGCAGAGTTTTCCAGAAGCAACACCTGGGCTTCACTCCAAGTACTGTTGTAGGTAATTTCACTCATATTCTCTAACACCTAAAAAATTAGTATTCGTCATTAAATAAGCAAAAACAACAGAACAATGTTTTGTATTTCAAATTAATTGATTTAATATAAAAAAAAACTGTATAAAACACCCAAAAAATGGGTCACAATTACACAAATCACATTAATTTAAAGGTACAACAATACCTGAGCCAACATTTTCATATTGCGTTTCTTTAGTGCTTTCGCTTCTTCTTTTTCCCGTTTGGTAATTGTGAAAATGCAATCCTCATATATATCGCGACGATCAGAATCCGGTACACAGCGCCAAATCTAAAAAAAAAGAAACTAATACTGTACTTTTGGATATGCTTTCGCATCTGAAATGCTGATAAGATTAAAATATTACAATAGATATACTTTCAAGTTTGCAAAGTAAACTGGCACTTTCCAAGGGTAGGCCTTCACCGCGAAATTAAAACATGTAAATATATATAACAAATACTTGTCTGACAATGAAATACTACAAGAGCAATATTATATTATACTTATTTTACTGCTTAGTTTAATTGTTTTCCAGTGTTTATGTGCATTGTATATTTATAAGACATATAAGTAATCACTGTTTTGGAGACAACAAAAAATTATAATGAAAAAAATAGATTCAACACCAGCTTGGCTTCTTGTTACATACCTCAAGATTCCCAAACATTTCCTCACATTTATAATATTTAGTGAGTGATGTCACCCGGTCACAACTTAACAGAAATTCTTCTAAATTCTCCCTATTCTTCTTAGTCTTCAATCTATAAAAAAAGATATATTCGATAGTCATATATTTGAAACCAAATAGCTATAAATGAGAAATTTTTAAAGAATAGAAAAGAATTGATAAATAGGCGGAATTCTAATCCGTGTCTTTTTGCTAAACCGTAACAACGCCTGATCTCTCGGCCATCCGTGATCCCGCCTCTGCAATCGATTTTTTTCAATTCTTTCGGTTTCATGTGACCCCTAAAGGCACCAGCTTTGGCAAAGACGCGGGTACGAAACCCGCCTCGTTATCTACTCTTCTACAGTTCTTTAAAAAATTCTTATTTAAAAAGCATTTCAATAATAATAATAATTTCATTTATTCGAGCAACTATCAAGACTCATTTTGTTAGTAACAATATGCTTAAAAACTATGT
>NC_052120.1:4238207-4242322 GCF_012273895.1 Zerene cesonia | reverse complement strand
TGCCATAAAACAAAAAATTAAAGTGAAAATAAGATTTTTAATGATGTTTATGAATTCCAACCTCTGTTCTTCTCGCTCATCCTTAAGCTTTTGTGTCTTGTAAGCATTGAAAGCTTGTTTTTTCTCACTTAATTTCTTGAATGTAGTGTAACGTGGATCTTTTGATATTATCTTAACACATTGTTCCCATGATGCATTAGATGGCACATTCTATAAAAAAAAGTTAACAATAATAATGATTTTCAAATCATAAATTTTATCTAAATTTTAATAAGTTAATTAATATTATCATAGACCGTCATGAAGTGAAAACTTTTTTAAATATTTACAACAGACAGCATATCATACAATCTATTGTTTTAATTACCCTATCACGCAAAAGTTCCTTAAAGGCCTCTATGGCTTCTTTTTTATCCTTGTACTGGAATTCAGGTGGTAATTCTGATCCTTCACTGCCATTCATAAGTGGTGGTGCTGCAATTTCTTCAGGTTTGACTGTTAAAAACATTATTGTTATATATAATTGAGGCATATTTATGTCTTTCTTTGAAGACTAAAATTTTTCATATATTAGTTTAAATAAAATAATAACAATAATCTTTCTCACTTTCATCAGGTATCGGAATGGCATTAGCTAAAGAAGGATCAATGGAAGCTAAAGTTTTGGCCATTGCTTCATCCAAGGCTGAGCTCCCAGTTGCACCTGTGGCAGGTGATGAAGGCAAAGGTACATCACCAGTAGGTAATTCTGCATTTAAACCAGTTCTGAAATTTTTAAAACCATAACAAATACTTAGGTTAGGTTAGGTTAGGTTAGGTTAGCTATAAAACTAAACATTAAATACTTAGGTTTTTGGTATCTTTTATAACATTAAATGAAACATAATTTTTTAATAAATGAAAAATATAAGTAAATAATAAAAACAAGTCATGCACACAATGAAATTATTTCTATTCCATCAAATTTTTGAAATAATCATGATTCTTTGAGGTTATTCATATAATATAACATGATATCAATCAATGTCAGATTGAGGGTCTAAAATGAAGGAAAGTAGAACACAGTCTCTTAACTTACTGAGTTGCCTCTTCGGCTGCAATTTTATCTTTGATATCTTGTAATTCTTTTGGAATCACCCAACTGGATTCTTTTGTCTCAATATTATGATAGTAAACACGGCCAGCATCTGTTGTGTACTCTTTCCAGACACAAGATGACAAAAGTTTCTGTAATTTATAGTAAACAGTAGCATAGAAACCAAAATATTAAGAAAACCTTCACAATCATTTTCACTCAGAGATCATATACATATTACCAGGGAAAAAGTATTTTTGCATTGTTCATACAAAGGAAAATATTTTTTTATGTATATATAATTTTTTATTTATTTATACTATATGTAAATTAATAAAAATTACAAAAAAAATTAAAATGGCGGGACGCAGTTTTTTTATTTATTTATAGCATCATCAGAATGTCACATTTAATGGTATTAATACTAGTTAGTTACATTCAGTACAGCCTTATTTACGTTATGTTACTTACTCTACTTACTTAGTTTGATAACTAATAATACATTTAAAATACGAAAATACTTTTGTTCTAATCTGATATTTTTTATACTATGTACATGATCTCAGATATTAAAATAGTGTAAATAGGTGTTCAATAGTAGCATTCTAATGTGTTTCCTACTGTGAGTAAAGCGGCTGGGGGACCATTTCCTTTTCCTAACCCTTACCAATCCATTCCCATATTCCAATCGTCCATCCTTATCACCTGCCCCTTAAAAGTGGGCTTCACATTTGCAGACGCACTACCCATGTGAATGAACTTGAGCAGTGGGGATCACTTATCATCAGATGAACTGAAAGCTCAGTTGTCCGCCATGATATAAAAAAAAAATTGGTGTAGTAGTTGCTGGTAAAAGTGCATTCAAACAAACACTCATCAGCTTTACATTATAAGTATAAAATATTAACGTTTTAAAAAAATTTAATGACTGAAAAAATAAATAACTGACTAAAAAAGGAAATAAGTCTAATAATAAATATTAATAGGATAAGTCAATAATTTCAATAAAATACAGCTTAGTAAAGTTTGGACAGTTACCTCAGCTGCAGTTTTCAAATCATCTGGTTTTTCCCAAAGGCTCTGCTTTGTTATAGAATTGTAATAGTATGTGCGTCCATCTGGTGCTTTATGCTCAGACCATGGACTGTTCTGGTTAGCCATGGGTGATATTTCAGGAGCCGGTGCACTCATGTCCTAGTGTTTGATGGAAAGTGAAAATTAAAAATACTTATTTGCATTTACAACACAATCTGAATTCTTTATTGATTGTTTAGATTTTAGCATTCAAATGAGATATTTTTAAGTGAGCCTTAGACACATAAAATCAAAAAAGTAGAAGAAATTAAATTGTTGAAGTGAGATCATGAGTAGAGGAAAGGTCAAGTGTTACCATGAATGAATGTTTCCTATTCTTTAACCATCTCTCCATTTTATTCTTTTTATGATATACTAAATATTTAGCGTACACACACACATACCAGGTATGTGAAATAGTTAAATTAATAAAAAAAATAATATGCTAAGCACATCAAAGGGCTGTTTTACATATGTTGCCAATTCTTCATAGCAATGTATACATGTAGGAGTACAAGACAGAAAAAAGAAATCACCACTCACACATACTACTAGACATATTTACTTACTGGCTTGAATGGTGGAAAACCAGGTGGTGGCATAGAAAATGGCATCATTGGAGGAAACCCCATTGGAGGAGGGATACCAGCCATGTTTGGTGGCATGCCAGGCACAGGAGGCATGGCAACAGCTGGAGGCATCGGAGGAGGCATACCACCTAGCATAGGTGGTGGCAACATTGGCGCTGGTGCCATCATACCAGGAGAGCTTGTTCTTGAAGTATCCTGAAATTGTAAACCAATGGTATTATTTCATTTAGTCCACTTCTAAACAAATCTTACGAGGAACATTCATTTCCAATATTTAATATTGTGGTATAATAAGAAAAATATTCAGTAGTTCTAAAATTTTATACAAAAGATAAATTCTATAAATCAAATTTAAAACATATGTATACACCTACTAGGTACATGGTATAATATTTATTAGAAAATATAAATAATTCTAAAATCATACTTATATAAAATCGAGTTACAATTATGATCTTACCATGTTGTATCAATACCTAATCCAACGACTATTCCATTGAAAGGCACAACACAGTTCTGGCCTAATAATGAATTGGTAGAATAATAGAATTATGTGTCGGCTTTATAGTATCTAAAGTTATTCTTATTCCAATGATATTTCAGTGGCTAATATCACCGGTTTCTCCAAAAGCAAAAACTACTCAAGACTTCAACAGTCTCTCTCTGTATTATTATACTACTCTTTGGTGTCTCTGTCTCGGCCTGTCGCGACCACAGATTAAGAACTTTTCACTACATAAAGAACTAGTTAGTCGCACAGATTAAAAACTAGATACTCCGTTAATTCACAAAATACTTTTATGAATACGGGAAATTTAACTTAAACAGATGTACCATAACATACTCTCTGGTCACAACCACAGATTCTGAATTAGTTCTGCTGATTATAAAGTTGTATTAAATGCTAATCGATTGCTCACTGAATTTGGCCCCAAATAATTTTTTTATTTTTTCACTTTTTTTTTAATCATTAGTTCCTTGATTGTTTTTTATTGTTCTAACATTCAAATTGATGTTCGACATTTATTTTAATAATAAAACAATAAGTCTATGGTGAGGGGGGTTAAATTGAGGATCAAAATTTGTTTAATTAATTATACATAAATAAATGACGAACAAACAATTTGAATGAATGAATGAATGAATGAATGGATGAATAAAGCATTATTGTACACACCAATAGGAAATATTTCAAAAGCAATTTGAATGTTACAATATAATGATAGTGGAACGTTCGATTTATCTGCACAGTCTGAAATCGCGACGATAAATCTTTACGTGTGTATGAGACATTAGTATAACATAGCAACACTGATTCAAAGTTGTTATTTGTCAATTTTGGCTCATGTCATACCTAAAAAAAGCGTTGGTTTGGC
>NC_052120.1:4225461-4237207 GCF_012273895.1 Zerene cesonia | reverse complement strand
GTTAGAAGTATGGAAATTTAGTTATTAGTGAAAACTTAAAAGCGTAGCGGCGGTTATGTTGATCCAATTTATGGTTATATAATATTATGGTGTGCATTTTCTGTCAAAATACTTGAGTTACTCATCTTAAATGTATATTAATTAATGATTGTAGTGGCTGTTTATCTCAAGAAACATTTTAGGATAAGATAGGATAATAAAAATATGTAATCTTCGACTTTAATGTACCTAGCGAACTAGGTAATATACATTACAGTTTTTAACATTTAAATAAAAGAATAATATAACAAAATGCTTCTTTATTTTTGAATATAAACGGTTAATCTTGAACTTATTTATAACAACGATATATTCAATACAAATATAATTTTTACCCTAAAATTTAAATATGTATAATTTATCTGTGTAAATAAGTAATATATTTCAGATATAATTTTACCTAAAAAATATTCTTGCACTTGTAAGACTATAGTATAAAAGTTTATATTCTTCTTCAAGAGTTTTCAGTTTCTTCTCTGATAAAGCTAATGCTTGCTGTAATTGTACCGATCCTTTGTTTTTCTGATCTTCAATCATTCGTCTTTCGTCCTTAATATGATTCCATATAGAATCAAACCAATGTAAAGATTCAAAATTCGAGTCCTTAAACAAAAAAAAATTGATATATTTTCTACAAATATAAAACAAAACAATAAAAAAGTACCTGTATATAGTTTAATATCAATAATATAGTATAATATTTTTAACACATAATTACACATATAAAAGATTGAAAACCTTATAAATATATGAACTAAATTTGGAAAGAAAAATGTATACCTGATCCAATAATTTCAGTATATAAGCCACGCCCATTGCAAAACCGTCATCTGTGAAACCTGCTCCGACCTTATTTTTCTTTGACATTTTATCTTTTGATAAAATCATGTGCTCAACGAAATTTAAAGTTAGAGGAGGAACAATGATAAAGAAATTTTTAAGATGTACATTTTTAGGGTTTCTAAATACGGGTGCGAATACTTCTACTAGGAGCTTAAAGTATTCAGTGCCGAGAATGAAATTCGATATGAGACCTTCAATATTCTCGTCCAAGTTTTCAGCAGTTTCTATAGTCTTTGCTGCGAAGGTATTTTCTTCACATAGCGACTTAATTTTTTTCGGTTCTAATGATGACAAGAAAGCAGTAGCGTCAGCACAACAGTGTCTGCCCCCTGACCGTATCATTCGAACATAGCCCATTGCATTGCCAATCTGAGTGACAAGGTCTCTAAATAGATCTAAATAACTTTGTCCATCATCTGCTAGACCCAATACTTTTATGCCTTTGTTGAATCTATCTGCGTTTTTGTAAGGATATGTGTTTCCATGCCCTGTAATATTTTCTCTAAAATGTCTTAGATCTTTAATCAGACGAGATTTTATTTGTTCATCATACATGAACTGAGAAAAAGTGAAGAATTTGTTTTTTAAAAATTGGTATGTAAAATTCACAGTTGTGTTCATTATACCAGTGCCATGAGTCCTTATCGAATTTGCAATGTGTCTTATATTTATAGAATTTAGGTGTTTATTGTTGCTGCTCTTTTCAATAAATATTTGATTGTTTAGATTGTATTGATATTTTGAGACAAATATGTGTATATTTCTCATTATTTCTAAAACATCTAGGCCCTGTTCCAAAGTTTGTGTTGGTAGATCATCTTGAATAGGTTGTAAATTAAATTTGAATTGAGCCATTTGTCGCATTTCACCGTATGTCTTCCAATCAGATAAAACTACAGTGGTCAAGTTATAGTATGTTTTAGATAAGTAATGCTCTACTGCAGGAACAACTCTCATATAAACAGTGTTTACTTTGAAATTATTTATAAGAAGTAATGATTTTTTTATCATATCAAATGTAAGAGGATTAATAATATCCAATTGTAAATGAGAATGAATATGCAGACGTAAATTTGTTTCGATACTTTGGCTCATGTTATTCAATACATGTTCTGTAATGATGTTCTGTATATTAGACATAAATCCCTTAGATTGAGATTTACCAAAACACTTATCGGTTTCTTCTAATAAGACCATACAATCATCGATAACCATTAGGAAATATTTTAATTTCAATGCATTTAATTGGGTGCTAAAATTTTGCTGAAAATATAATGGAATAATATTCTGATGCCATATCATCCACGAGCAATTACAATATCTATCAATTGAATTAATAAATTTTAACAGTATTTGTTCCCTTTCTAGTAACATTCCAAGTTTTATATAACTGTCTTCTAAATATGTTGTATCAGGAATAAAGCTCAATGCAACATTGGTAGCTATATTTCTTTCTAATGTGGCTGCTCCTCTTATAGCTTGCTCTGCAATCACAATACATGTCAACTCATCTAGTCTTTTGTTTGCATATCTTTTATCATCAATTATAGTTTTCTTTACATCAAGAATAGATGAAGCAGCTTGGAATGTCAAATGTTGAACTATCATTGTTATTGAATTAATTATTTGTGTATAATTTCGGCTCACAACATTTCTTAGAGCTTTTAGGGTATCTATGAATTCGAAAATTGACATTAATAATGTTTTTGTCAATGGTACCCCAAGTGACAAATGCAAATTGATAAAAGAAAGTACAGAATGGGATAAATTTGATGCAATTTCAAGCCCATCCAATAAAGTTTTGGCATGGTTGCTCATGTCACAAGCACTCAGTTTATTATTACATGAAAATAGATCTTCTGTTGTCAAGACCCAATGAGTGCAAATATTTTGAAGATTTAATATATCCTTGGCAAGTGATACTTTCTTCGTATTCATGTAAGCTTGGCGAGCTTTCAACATAGTCTGTGATAGTTTATTACTATTAGTACTTAATGATGGTACATATCTATGAAGGAACTGTTCAGGGAACCATATTGCATTTCCAATAATGTAGACACTGTGAGCCTGTCAAATAGATAACAAAGCACTTTTCAGGTAAGAATGTTCATATGTTAACATACAATATCATAGTCAAATTAATTTAAGTAAATATATTTTTTACCTTGGCATTAATTTCTGATAAGCCTTTGAAAAGTTTTTTATCATTGTTACTGAAGAGATGACAATTTAATACAAATAACGCATTAATTTTAATGCATTTGTACATGTTGTCGGAATTAGGTTTATCTTGAATAATTTTTTCAAGATTAATCAATGCTTGCTTGATGTACTGAGTAAACTCTGCCATTACTGTTCCACAGACTTTTCCAGGGACATCTTTCTTCCTTAGTGTAAGTAAATTATTTAAGGAACTTTGAACAATATCATCACTCATGACTCTTGCTGTGATGCTGTCAATAGCTCCATTTACAGAATTGAGTCTATCTTCATTAATGTCTAGACTTTTTCCAGAAGAACTTTGACTTTTGAAAGCTTTTACAAATGCATTCCACTTTGTTTGAATGGAACATTTTGATATTAACAATTCTGTTAAAACTAAGAGTGTAAAGAGTTCACCAATATTGTTTATAATGTAATGCCACTGAATTCCATCTAAAAAAATTTGTATATATTAAAAAAAATTAAAGGTACTTGAAAAACATAAATAATATATATTAAAACTTACTTATATTAACTATTTCTTCTCTAAATACAGCAAACACTTGACTTAATACATTATTCAATGTTTCATTACAACGGATAACAAATGCATTTAGTAGGCATATGGATTGCATCTGATGAGAAACATCACTACTAGAGTATTCGTCATATAAAGATAAAAAATTCAAATGCCTGTAACACAAGAGGTGTCTAATAACTTTATGGAATAATATAATATCACACCTAATATTAAACAAGGAACAGATTTGACAAGTGGTCGTCACATCACTTGGTATGAATATGTACACAGAATTACACAAAAGAGAAAATAGTTATAGCTCATACCTATGAAATGCTTCAATTTTCAATGTTGATATTTCAGTGCAGAGAGATGTGAAGATACCCAATATTTTTGTCATCACAGGATTATCTGATACAACAAGCTCCGTAACAGGCAGAAGTTCTTTAGGAGCCAAATCTATTTGAATAGGTAGAAAAGACTTATTATCATCAAATGATCCATCTTTGAATACCGACGCATAATCTTGATATTGTTGTTTAAAAAAATAGCCATAATTTCTCAGCACAAGTGCTCCAGCTTCTTTTTCCACATCAGTTTTCATGTTTCAATAAATAGATACTAAACAAACTGGAAAAGTACACAAAATCGCACGCATCGCAAACGCATAAGATTATTCAGAGAATTGCATTCTCTACTACACTTTCATGTAGATAGAACAGGTTACAGGTATTTTCATTTCACAAATACTAAATTTAATTATAATATACTGTATTACTGTCAAATCTCATGTCTATGTCAACGACGTTGACATGAAAGTTTAGTAGGTACAAGATGTTAGGCACCCATTTGTTGCGTCACAGATTATGAACTAGCTACTCCGTATCTGCGTCTGCATTGACTAAAAGAAGGACCCAAAGAGTTTATTTGTTTTATTAGGAACCCGTTAGGAACCCGATAAGATTGCTGTTACCCACCCTCTGTAAATTTCACGACTCGGCGTGAATCGCTAAGTCGTTTACCCCCCCATTAAGGTAAATCTAATTGCAATGCATCATTAATTTTGATTTCAAAATAGAAAAAAAAAACTTCCGATATGGAATCGGTTTTGTTGGCATTAATGTGGTATAAAAATAAACTCAAGAAGAATCTCTCAGATGTAGATAAAATGTAAGACAATACGGGTCGAGTCAATAATATAATGAATAAATCGCGTTTAAAATCCGTTAAAAAGTTTTTAATTTCTAAATGTATAATACTCGCTTAAAATCATACACAAGAAAATACTACATATTTTCATTTTATTGTAATAATTTAAGATTCAACAGTTATTCATATTCAAATTCAATTCAATCTTACACTATCTCGTGTACATATTTCATTGCATCTCGTACAATCATTCGCGCGAATATTAATATTGCTAGTAATTATATATAAATGTTAATATTAATAGTCCATACAAATTAGCCGCCTTAGTCTGAACAAAACTTTATAAAAGAGGAATAAGAAAGTATTAATTTAATAGAGTATATAGTCATAAGCTTGGTTTTCTCACTGTGGGCGATTTTTCTTTATGTCATAGAGGGCAACTAAGCTGGTGAACGGTTCGTCGGATGAACGGATGGTAAGCGATCATCACCGCCCATGAACGTGTCTCTGCGGATGCGCTACTCGCTCTTAAGGGGTAAAAGCAAGGGAGAGGATTGACGACAGCAAAAAAGGAATGGATTGGGACGCGGAAGGAAAGGAAATACAGTGGTATGCCATTTTTTCACGCCCGTTTCTTGTGGGGGTGTGGCACTTCCCCGGTGCGAGCTGGCCCAATTCATGCCGAAGCGAACTCGACTCCCACATACAAAATTGCCATTTTATAAAAGTTGCATAGTAGATATCACGGAATATGAAACATCTGTGTTTTTTCCGTAGGAGGTATATTACGTGATTACTATGGAGAGGCAAGGAGAGTCATCTCATGTGGTAGAAAATTCAAAGAAGTGTCCCGCCGTAAGTTGTCCATGCAGGCTCCAAACCAAAGAGTAGTATAATAAAACAAACAAACAAGCTTACGGGTACTTCAATCCCATTTACTATTTGACGTTGTCACTAGTCAGTGACAACCGTTGACAGAAGCGTTGACTGTCAAGTGAACACAGTATTGGCAATTACATTTTTATAACAAGCGTTTTCTCGACATAAATGAAGACAGTATTTATTTTGTGCTTTAAATTATTCTTTAATCATTTTTAAATACAGCAGTTCAATACCTCTGTCACCATGGATCAAATGCTACCCAGTCCGTATAATATACCGGGAATTGGAACGCCGTTACACCAACCCGAAGAAGATCAACAAATCTTACCAAATGCAATGCAACAACAACATCAACAACAACAGCAACAACAGCAGCAACAACATTCTTTAGCTTCATTGGGATCATCGCCACTTGTTGGTTTTGGTGCCTCACTCATGGGAACTCCTCAACGTTCTATGCACACTTACGCGCCAACTGCTAGTTATGCCACTCCTCAGCAGATGATGCAGCCTCAAACACCAGTATGTACTAATTAATAGCTATCAAACTCAATTTAAATTTTCAGAAGGTAAATAAAAAAGTAATGCAAAAACTGCATTTAAAGGAACATGAAATATTATTTTATAATTTGATACCATTGAAATAGAATAGCCAGAGTAATAATAAAACAAAGTTCAATAATAGCATGTTAAAAAGGGTATTAAAATCTCTTTTAAACTTTCATTTTTTCAGCAAAACATGATGTCTCCCATGCTAACCAGCGGAAGCATGGGGGGCCCACAAATGCTCAGTCAGGCGAGTCCAGCACCCATGACTCCATTGACACCCCATTCAGCAGATCCTGGAATATTGCCCCAACTCCAGTAAGTTTCATTAGCATAATTTAGTGTGAGGTTTTGTATGAATTGAACATTTGTATTACACAGTAACAGTAATCTAACAAGTCAATAAATAAAAAAAGGAAATAACACTTGATTTATTATTTCCAGAAATATTGTATCCACTGTTAATTTAAACTGCAAATTGGATTTAAAGAAAATAGCCTTACACGCCAGAAATGCTGAATACAATCCCAAACGATTTGCAGCTGTTATAATGAGAATAAGAGAACCAAGAACAACAGCACTGATATTTTCTTCTGGGAAAATGGTGTGTACTGGAGCTAAAAGTGAAGAAGATTCAAGACTGGCTGCTAGAAAATATGCAAGAATTATACAAAAATTAGGTTTTACAGTAAGTTATGACAATATTTTTTTTTTGTACACATAGTATGTCAAAAATTTAGTTATTGTATGGAAATAACTAGTATGGAAGATTGATTGTTACTTAACATGTTTCTATCATTTCAGGCAAAATTTTTAGACTTTAAAATACAAAACATGGTTGGCAGTTGTGATGTTAAATTTCCAATTCGCCTCGAAGGCTTAGTGCTCACCCATGGACAGTTCAGTTCTTATGAACCAGAATTATTTCCCGGACTTATTTATCGTATGGTCAAACCAAGAATTGTACTTTTAATATTTGTATCTGGCAAAGTGGTGTTAACTGGTGCAAAGGTCCGACAAGAAATTTATGAAGCTTTTGATAACATTTATCCTATATTGAAAAGCTTTAAAAAGCAATAGTTGTAAGATTAAATTGAGATATTGTCTAATTTTAAGAGTTATAAATAAATAAATATAGTTTTAATACAGTTTTTATTGAATATGTTTTTTAATGTAGTTTTGACCCAATTGATATCTAATTAAATAAAATTGTTTGAGTTTTTAGTTTTATGAAGAGTATTTTACTCCAGAATTTTTCTTACTGGAATAAAATATTATTTATAATTAAAAAGGTAAGATGAAACTGAATGTATGATTGCAGACTTTCAATGACATTGACGATTTGACATTAATTTTAAATTAGTTTGTGAGTTGGTATTTAAAAAATAATTTTATTGCCGAAAGTAGTTTTAATTTGCAAAACAATTTATACCTCTATGTTACAGTAAAATATAATATGGAGTGTTTTGAGTAAAAGTTAGCCAACCACTCTCATTCGGACGAATAAGCAATCTCACAAGGCCGGACGGACGCACTCGCTCAGACGATGTTTACGCCACAACACACAGTTAGTGTACAATTCACACTGTGAATTATATCTCGCTATCATAACTCCGATCATTACTTGCATGTAAACATTCATAAATAGAACTTATTTTGCGCTCTCAGGAAAACATTTCCACATGTCGTTTTACAGTTGTGAGATTGTGTATTCATGTGAATGTAATAGAATCAGTTTCACACAAACTACGTTTGAGAACTTTTTGTAGTTATCCAACAATACATTATCTTTAATTTTATTTAATCTATAAAATTGACATTTGACATTTGACAAGAATATGTCAAATTCATCCATTCATCGATTGCTGTCGCAAGCACGCTTCCTGGGTTATTCTTTTTTGGTTTTATTCTGGCGGCTTCGGGCTGGTTTTACGTAAATAATAATGGCAGAAACAATGAGGCAAACGATTGCAACAATATTAAAAAGTATCGAAAGGTACAATCCAGCCAATCTTCAAACCTTAGAGAGATATGTTGAAATGCAGTCCAGAGAAAATACATACGATCTGGAAGCCAACTTAGCTGTTTTAAAATTGTATCAATTTAACCCGGAGAAGTTTAACGCAGATATTACGTGCCAAATACTCTTAAAGGCACTGACCAACTTTCCGCATACGGATTTCACATTGTGCAAGTGCCTGTTGCTTGAATCGGTAGTAAGTACAGAAACCTATTTTACACAAGTGTTTTGTTTTTTATCTTTAATGCTAATTACCTATTTTTGTAGGTTGAAAATGAGACAATCTCACAAATAAAGTATTTGGCTGATATATTGGAGCAGTGTGATTTTGCTCAGTTTTGGAATAGAGTGCACCAGATGCCTGAACTTTGCAATAGAATTAGTAGTTTCCATGATTCTATTCGGAAATTCGTATGTCATGTTGTGGGAATTACTTTCCAGACTATTGACAAAAACAATTTAGCTAATCTTCTAGGAGGAATTGATGGTAAGTACTGTTTAAATTTGATTAGGCTAAAATTTTAAATATAAATTTTGTATACATCAAGGATCTAACTGTAGTGGATAAAACTTAATAAATTTCTTTAAATTGTGCATTCATGTAAGCATTGAAATCCAACATAATTGACACTAAGCAAGTTTGTAATATATTTAAAATGGTCTGTAACTTATGCCATTTAAGTTAATGTGGATTAAATATAAAGTCAAATATTTATTTATAAACTGAACCGTATCTTACTGCCATATACATTCCTAATAGATTTATAATTAATTTAAAATTTTATCAGATGACTATAAATTGCATGTAAATATTTGTGATATATTCTTTTGAATTATAATTTTTTCCACAGATGTCACCTTGAAACACTGGGTCAAGAAGTATGGTTGGAGGGATGATGGTAACTTGATATTCATTGCTAATCAAGATGAGAATATTAAGACCAAGAACATAACTGAAAAGATTGAGTTTGATCATCTCGCTCCTTTAATGACAATTTTGTAAACACATTTGTATAACACAGATAAAAAGTTTACTGTATATTTGTTGTTTTAATTTTTAGTGCTTTTTATGTTTTTAACTCTGTACTCTGTTTTTTGAATAGTTTTTCTATGGACAATGTAGTAGTATAAATTTAACAAACCTATGAGATCAATGAATACTATTTTATTAATTAAAGGCTTTATTTAACATGTATCAATATCAAACAACAAACTTTAACAATGACTTATCAATTAATACATTATAAGTAACAATGCACATAAACACAAATAATAATTCTGATTCATTAAGCCTTCTTTCCATGGCTGTATCCATATTCTTTGCCTCCAGCGTGTCCTCCCTTCTTGCCGTGATCTTGATGATGGGCATGGTGTTCCTCATGACCATGATGTCCCTTGTGACCTTTGTGATCTTCGTCATAGTGGCCCTTGTCATGGTGACCTTTCTTCCCGTGGTGTTTTTCATGATGTCCCTTCTCATGATGACCACCCTTTTTGTGGTGCCCTTCTTTACTGTCATGGTGGCCGTGGAAGTCGCCGTGCTTGTGGTGATGTCCGCCCTTGTGGAAGTCGTCGTAGAATTTGTGTTCTTTATGATACTCATCCTTATGTGATTTGTGATGGAAACCAGTGGTTTTCGAACCCTTTTTATGACCTTTCTTGTGTCCGAATTTGCCACCCTTATGGCCATGGGCAGCTTCATGGTGTTCACCGTGATTGTCGTGTTCATCGTGGTGTTTCTTTTTATGTCCACCGTGCTCGTCATGATGTCCCTCGTGATGGTGTTTCTCGTGATGACCGTGTTCCCCTTTGTCGTGGTGGTGATGAGACTTGTAACCCTTATCACCCTTTTCACCATCCTCTTTGTGGTGATGAGCATGATGTTCATGACCGCCGCCAGTTTCATGGCCGCCACTTTTTGCTTCGTGCTTGCCGGTGCCTGCTACAGCTTGATCATGATTTGCACTACCAGTGGAGGCCAAATCGCTTTTGACACCAGGTGCATTTTCTTTATCCTCTACATGCCGACAATGAGCCACGACTAGTGCACACGCCACTAGTATGCATAGAAAAAGTCGCGTCATTTTTCTGTAAAATTGGTAAATATTTTGATTATAGGTAGGTAGAAATGATGCGCTTTACTAGATATTTATCGACTACTATACAATTAAATGGATCTTACCAATGGGCGTGGTCGCTCGTCGAGCTACCGACATTATGTTGTTATCGTTTCCGTACTTCGAATTTATAGATAACGGCGCTTTCGTTGTCGGTTACAGAGTGATCTGTAGCAATCATTGCTGCAGATTTCTAGATGAGTGATTCTGTGGGTTATAGTGACGAAATTCAATTAGACAATGCATAGCTCGCTTTATTATATAATATTTTTACCTACTACAAAAAGATAATAATTAATGATCTATTCTTAAAATTCATTTCTAAAATAATATAAATTAAGGATAGGTAGAAATACGAGTATGATAATCATAATTAATACACTTTATTTAAAGCTTTATATTTACAAAGTGGTATATATAACAATGTAACAAAGATCTTAGTTATTAATGTTTCAGTGCTTGCCGTGGTGGAATCCCCAATGCTTGTGATCATGATGGCCTCCTTTCTTGCCGTGGTCATGATGGTGGTGGTGATGCTCTTCATGCCCTCCGTGGCCTTTGTATCCTTTATGGTCCTCATCGTAATGATGCTTGTCGTGATGTCCCTTCTTGCCGTAATGGTCCTCATGGTGACCAGAGTCATGATGGCCTCCCTTTTTATGATGTCCTCCATGTTTGTGGTGGTGGCCTTTGTGGTCCTCGTGTTTGTGATGTTTGCCTTCCTTGTGATGGTCATCATAGAAGTGATGATCTTTGTGGTACTCGTCTTTGTGATATTTCTTGTGGTAGCCTTCAGTTTCTTCTCCTTTATCGAAATGTTTCTTATGGTGATGCTTACCACCTTTATGATGATGGCCATGATCATGATGATGGCCGTGGTGATCGTGTTCATCCCAATGCTTTTTGTGACCACCTCCATGCTCATGGTGGTGTCCCTCGTGGTGATGCTTGTGGTGGTCTCCATGTTCACCTTTGTGGTGGTGATGATGTCCTTTATGACCCTTGTGTCCTTTTTCACCATGTTCGTGGTGATGATGTGCGTGGTGTTCCTTTCCACCGCCCTCTTCATGATGGTGTCCTTTGTGGTGGCTAGCCGCCGCCACTAGATCTGATTCTGCTTCGCCGAGTTTTCGGCCAGAACACATAACTAGAACACATGCTGCGAAGCCAAGGGCGACTAGCGTCCTCATGTTTATGGTTGTCCCTTTCCGTAAGTTTATGTTAAACACTGGGACCGAACTGACTTTACTAGAGCTCGAGAAGGTATTTATATCAAACATTAAAGTAGTTGATTGCCGCTGGTGAAATTAGCGGCAAGGACGCCACAGCGACCGTTACGCCTATAGTTATTTGTAATTGCATCATTATCAATCCCAAAAGACATTTTACGATAGAAAGGTGATAGGTAGCAATTGAAGAATTTCTGTA
>NC_052120.1:4210330-4224461 GCF_012273895.1 Zerene cesonia | reverse complement strand
TGTAATTGCATCATTATCAATCCCAAAAGACATTTTACGATAGAAAGGTGATAGGTAGCAATTGAAGAATTTCTGTAATTATTTAGATGTGCCTAAGAAATTCTTTGGTAGGTATGCGTTTAAAATCTTTTGTTTGCAAGAAATCCAAACAAGGTAAATAACTGCTCGCTTTTGTTTATTTAATAGACACCAATATTTTTATTACATTCCATATTTATTACATACCAGGATTATTCCTGGGTTGGAATGTACTATGTAATGTGGACTTATATCCACAAATAGCTGTAGCTAAGATTATTAATTAAAAAACTTACTACGAAAAGTCCACAAATAGCTGTAGCTAAGATTATTAATTAAAAACTTACTACGAAATAATTTGGAGAACTTTGGAAAATTAAAATTGAAAATTGAAATTTAAAGTATTAAGTAGTAGCCTGCATAATTCAAAGTCACATAAACCAACCACTTAAAATTGGAATATTATCTAATTTCTTTATTATTACGTCGACGACATTGATGATTGATACATTTTTAGAAATAAGTTGTAAAGCTTTCAAACATAAAAAGCTATCTCAACTGTGGTAGGCTGCCACGACTTGAATCTTTATTCCAATTAATGCATATCTGCTGATGTCTGTTACTTTCTCACGCAAAAGCATATATACTGTCTGGATTAGCACATAGGCTACCCTTAACAAGGATACCACGCGGGGAACGCCGTAGGTTACAGATAGTGAATAATAATTAAAAAAAAAATATTCTTAATGTTCATAAATATATATCATATTATGTAATATATCAATTTCCAAATTCGTTAACAAATTTTCCGTAATAAACTTATAATTAAATTCAATAAAATCACATGGTCACAATTGAATAGAATTAGAATCTTAAGTTGTAGAAAAAATGTTGTGGATAAGCAATGTATAAATCAATGAATGTCACAAGTACTAGGAGCAGAAAACTTATTTATATCATAAAAATAATGTTTTTTTTACACTTAAGTGTAACATACTAAAGGTTCATATTAAAGGACTTTATGTGCATGGGCGGTGGTAGCGTTTACTATCAAGCGACCTACTAGCTTCATTGCCGACGATGACGTAAAAAAGCGTAATTGGAAGTTTGTTATATATTTTCTGGCTCATAAAATATTTTTCATAAAGGAGTGCAGAAAAATTAATTGTAATCTCTGGAGATCCGTGGTGGGTACTGACTTTGTTGATATATAGTGTAGGTTAAGCAACTATTAAAAATGCAACTCGTTTGAATTACTTTTGACACCCTTTTCAAGGGCCCTACTCCATAAATTGTACTGATTAAACAAAATACCAAACCGCCTGCTCGCTAATTGTCAGAACTAGACCAAATTTAAATGGGACCACATGGGAGGCACCAGATTTCGGTTCATCCAGTAAAAAGTAATGAGGTAACAAACACGAATAAATACAGTCAAATTGCTAACCTCTTCCTTTTTTGAAGGCGGTTATAAATACCGTCTCAGTAACCTCGTCAATACGTGTGGATAACGTGGTCCATAATAGATTATGTCTAGTATTATCTTGTATAGAACTTTGTCAGATATATATATACATAGTTACTGCTATTATCGTTAACAGTTTCTTTAAAAAGGTTCTTATATATGTTCACATTGTTATAGATGTTTCACATTTACAAAAAGGTACGGTAACTAAACTACATTGGAAATGTCTATTTGATTTGATTTTATAGCTCCTATGTATTGTGAGGAGGGATATGTTTTTCTTCCCTAAATCGATTCGTCCTAGTTCTCTTTGAGTGTGTAGTCAACTGAAGAGATAAATTCGATTTAGATTGAGAAGTCACGCAATTCGGTTCCCTGTAAGGTTTAAATAAAAAAAATTTGTTAAAAGATATATTTATATAAGATGACTGTTACATTATTAAAATATAAATATATGTATATGTAGCAGAGGAGTTAGATTTTTTGAACGCGCTAATCTTAGGAACTACTGTTATTACTATTTCTGTGGAACTGCTGGACATTGGACAGATTTCATAAATTCCTTCACCGTTGGATCTCTTGAGTGCTATAGGCTGCTTCAACTTATATTAATACTCAATTTAATACAGTTAGGTAGCTACATAAAAATAAAACAAGAGAGTAGGAGGTTCGTCTACACAAGCCATCGCTACCTAACTTAAAATTGTGTGTTAATGTAACTGATAGAAAAAATATATTATCTCGAATGCCTATTAAAAGGTGATGTCGGGATTTATGATAAATACTTTTTTTCTGTTTATTGTTCCAATACTTATATACTTATTTATGTTTAAATAATGGACATTTATATGATTACACAAATATAAAATTATATTACTGATTATGAATTAGTTCGCCATGATATTTATGTATTTTTGCTCTCCTACTTCATAGCTATTATGATTTAGGACTTCTGTGGAAATTTTCGATCATAATATGTAAGATTTAACTGGAATATGGCAAATAAAATAGAGCAGTTATTTCCTGAAAATCATTTACTTTTCTTTACAAAACATAAAAACAATAACAAACTTCATGAACAATAACAATATTTCATAATTATATACACAGTCTACTACGTATTTGTTAGTGTTTTCCATGGTGGAAGCCCCAGTCTTTGTGGTCGTGATGGCCACCCTTCTTGCCGTGGCCGCTGTGGCCGTGGTGGTGTTCATCATGTCCGTGGTGCCCCTTGTGACCATGATGTCCCTCATCATAGTGGTGATGATCGTGATGTCCGTGTTTACCATGGTGACCCTCGTGATGGCCGGAGTGGTGGTGACCGCCCTTCTTGTGGTGACCGCCATGATCTTCATGATGTCCATGATGGTGTCCATGCTTATGATGTTTGCCCTCGTCGTGATGGCCGTCGTGGAAGTGATGGTCCTTGTGGAAGTGATCCTTGTGGTATTTCTTGTGGTACCCGTCAGTCTTTTCTCCCTTGTCGTGGTGTTCGTGGTGGCCGTGCTTCTCGCCCTTGTGGTGGTGTCCGTGTTCATGATGCTCGCCGTGGTGATCGTGCTCATCCCAGTGTTTCTTGTGGCCACCACCGTCTTCGTGATGATGTCCTTCATGATGGTGCTTGCCGTAGTGACCTTCGTCTCCCTTGTGGTGATGGTGGTGACCATGGTGTCCTTTGCCTCCTTTGCCACCGTGTTCGTGGTGATGATGGGCATGATGTTCGTGTCCACCACCATGTTCGTGGTGGCCGCCGTGCTTGTGGCTAGCGGCGACCGCCTGGTCTTCGGCTTCGTGAGCAGTGCACACGGCCGCTAGGCACAGTGCTGCTAAGATAATCAAACCCCTCATCGCTCGTTTGCTCTCTTGGTTGTTTGCCAACGGAAGTCCGGTTGTAACTGACCTCTGAACGTAGATTGACCATTTTATACTAGCAAGTATCTTGTCGTCAATGACGGTTTAGAAATATTCCGCAATTATTTCGTTTTATTCACTGAAGGTCAATTAAAATTCACCTAAGTACTTAGGTATATTTTTTAGTTTCTTTCTATTGTGAGATGCAATCTGAAACTGACGTAGTGTATACCATAAATCATTTAATTATTTTTTGGCCATAGTTTGCCCAAGACGAACGTATAGGCAAATGACGTGATAAGTGTAGTGAATTGTACAAATGCGTGTCGCTCTGTAGCTACACTCTATATTATAATCACTATCTCTTTTTAATTTATAATGCTTTAATCTTCATTCTACATACTCGTGGATATTCACACTTTTCATATGTTTTAAAACCTACATTCCTACATGCAAGTGCAAATGGTTGAAAATATATGCGCATTATATTTTTTTTATATTTATTCATGTATTGTCATATAAACTATGTGTCCGCTTCAAATAACTTATCTTAAACTGTAGACCGAACCAATCGAAATTATCTGCTTAGTGGATCCTTTCGAATTTGTATCGCCTTTATTTGGTTAGCGTTAAACAATTCTTCCGAGTGACTAAACTTGTTAATTCCACGCCCTTGTTGGAGTTGTATGCGTACTATTTTCTATAGAAATTACTTCTGTTTGAAGATTGAGTTTGATTAGACACGCTTATGATTTCAATATGAAGCTTCATTTTTTATTTTAGCAGATTAAACACAAGCTTTCGTAGTGTTCAAAAAAACGTATGTAGGTAGAGCAACATTTGAATTCTGTCTTATTGAACTGTTGGTTTTCTATACGCTTTTATTAGTTTACTTTTATTATTATTATTAATAATGCATATGCGAAAGACTTATTCACGAGCATAATAAATTCACAGGCATCTCTAAAGACATAAAGATTATTTGTGAATCTTTAACAAAATTTAAATCATTAGGTATACCTATCTGAAGTCTATAGCCAGTAATTAATTATACCATTATTTTTTTATATTAATATAACACATTTGATTTTAAATGTAACAATATTTTTTCAACTTTTTTATTATTATATAATTTCTTTAACACACTCACTCAAAATTCACGTCTCGTGAATTATAAATGTATTTACAGGAATTAAAAACTACAGAAGACTGTTATTCGATGCAAGCTGAATAAATGTTATCTGTATTATTTGTAAGAAATCCGTAATAAATAAATGAATATTTCTTTTATAAATATAAGTACCTCTGTAATATTAAATGATATCTAGATAGACATTAGACAAATATCACTAGATGTCCGTACGACACTTCGTAAGGATATTTTTTCTAATATTCAAACAATAGGTATTGACCGAGTATATTATTATGTTATAGGTACCTATACTATAATTATTTGCATTTGCATTTGTGGTAGGTACCGTTACCGAAAAAGTTTTATTGAGATGAAACTTGCGAATGAGGACTGATCCATACGAAGAAAGTTTCCTCGTCTGCACTCACAAGGGATATGATTTCCAATATTGTAAAAATTTTATCGACGAAGTTCTATTTGTCGCCGTACAAAAAAAAAACAATAATACGAACCTGTGATGCTTCTTCACATAATCTTATCAACTATCTAATAAAAAAAAATCTATAAAAGTCCAGGCTGTACATTTTCCCTACAAATATCATAAATGCGGAAGTATATAAATGGTACAAAAATAGTTTGGTATAAAAACAGTCTGCGACCCGAGTAAGTTCACAAGATAGTTTTATTTTTATGCTGGAAAATCTACAGTAACGGGAACTACGCGGAAAAAGTCCCGAGCTATATATAATTTACCTTTTCTTTGACTACGACGGCGAAAAGCTAATTTAAAATAAAGTTATCCGGTGCCGTGTTTAGCATTTGCAATTTACCTATTTACCGACTAAAAACTGTAGGTATTTATAATATGGATAATTCTGTGTAAATGTTTAGTTGTGTCTTAAGTCTGTTGTTCCTTAAGACCAAGGATTCATGTAAAGAATATGGTTATTTAAATCTAATTTGAAGAAGAGTCTGATTTCAAAAGTAGGTCATCTGGTCTCTTAAATATATACATAATATCTTATATTTCTACTCCAATAAATTCCGTATACGCCAATGCAAATGGAAATCTAATGGAATAGGACTGAAAACTTTCAAATTTGCAAGTAATGTTTTAATCAAACAAAACGTGTATGAATGGAATATAGAGTGTAGGTATTGTGCTAAGCATTTCAATATTAGAATTTGGTGCAGCGTTGCGGGTTACACAAGTGCCGCACTAAATAAGTTCACGATCGACACGGTCTACTGAACTCTTTTCTAAAGGTACACTTTCAAAAGAACATGGATTTCAAGGTAACACATTTTAAAAGCTTGTAGATGAAGGGAGAATGTAGGTCTATTAATCTTTTAAGTATTTGAAGTGACTAGCTTTGCGACCGCGGCCTGGCCCGCGTAGTCAAAAGTAGTTTCCATATGATATGCTTCATCGCAGTAAAGCTAAATGTGTGTAATATATCACTCTCTATCTTCATAACATCTCCAAACCTAAAAATTATATCATGAATTCGGTCAGATTGCAAGGTACCTATTGCACCATGTAAATGTCAGCAAAAAGATGAAAACAAATTCTAAGATTGATTATAAAGTAAACGACCTTTTTTATTTTTATGTTTTACAATATGTCAATTAAATATCGTTAGCAAAAATAGTAGAGCCTTTATCAATATAAATAGTTTATCAATATAATAGTTTTAAAGCAAATTTGCATATATACTTAGTAATATGTGATTGATGATGAAAAAGGTAGTATTTCAAGTTCCCCGAAAACAGCTGGGCAAGCTGGTGCCCTTGCTCTGCTGTTTTTCCCGACAACATAGAAATATGTCAAGTAACAAATTACAGTTACCTTGTTACCATAGAAAAACATGAACACTTGGTAAACTCTTTACTTATAATATGCATTTAGTATTGTACAAAGACCTAGTTTAAATATTATCCTGTTACTAATGCTCTTATTCCAACCAGGGCGTCATACTTATGCGAATTACTCGCTAAGGAGCCTAGCTTACTACATCACTCAAATCTCGTTAGGCTGTACTGATATAATGCTATTACCCCTGTAATACTACCTTTTCTTAGCTCATACGACACAGTTTAATAGGTTTGTGTGTATTTAGGGTAAATAGGGAATCGATATCAGTAGTCATGGTTGGTTAGTTATTAAATTACTGATTTCAGAACAAATTTCTGTCCTCATTTTGTTCGAAGGTAAGTACATGCCATTTAATTTTCTGTAATATTATTCTATTCACAAACAACATTCTACCAAAAAAAGTATACTGATATGTGTTTTAGGTACGAATTCAGCTTGTTATTTACTAAACGAGCGTGGTTGAAGAATATATTGTTGTCGCTTGGAAGGTTATCCCAGGATAATCCGAACTATTGTTAGATATTTTAATGCTTATGCCCTTTATGTGACCGTCCGTATTAAGTCATACGCGGATAATCGCCGTATTATATCGAGTTAATTTTCCATTGCGCGTACCAACCGAAGGGTCTGCCAGCTGCCAACTGTTTACTTACAAATCAGTGACATATATATTATTTTATTAGGCATTCACATTTAGATTACCAATATTCATTCTGCGATTAAGGGTAAATTCTCATAGTTTTAAGTATGAAAAAAAATCGTTACTATGGCAAAATGTAGTTGTTGTTAATGTTTTGGGTAAAATGGTATATTTATTTAAATAGTTGGTAAATAAAACTTCTTTCGATGTTAAAGATTTGTTTAATTTTTAGTTTTAAAGCATTCCAACCCTTACGGATTACGGGTGGCCGAGAGACTTAGACGTTGCCACGGCTCGGTGAAATGACGCGGGTTCGAATCCCGTCTCGTTATCAATTTTTTTTTTTATTATTTTAAAAATCTCATAAAAGATTTGTGTTTTTAGTTAGGGGGATGATTCAACAAAATTTTTGCCTAATCTACTATTTAGAGTTGGAGATAGATAGTTAAAATAAATATGCATATATAAGCTTGACAAAGTACCAATTATCTTAAATTTTTGATTATTAATATTCAAGCTATTATTAAATGATGATGTATCTCATCATATACAGAGGGATATGGCATTTCACTTTATAAATGTGCCTAAGTACCTAAAGTTTAACTTTCTCTTTTAATCTCTTACGGTTATGTTTTACACTTATACAAAACTAGCCGCACCCCGCGGTTTCACCCGCTTAAGTCCATATCTCGTAGGAATATCGGGATAAAAAATTGCCTATATGTTATTCCAGTTGTCCAGCAGTTGTTATCAACGAACCAAACTTCAATGCAATCGATTCAGTAGTTTTTACGTGAAAGAGCAACAAACACACACACATTCTTACAAACTTTCGCACTTATAATATAGTGGGATTTGTTATGATATACTTATGATGGATCCATATAAAAAAAGCTAATGGTAATTGTTTAGACATAAGTTCTATTCTAAAAAAATTCGTAGAATAAATATAAGATCGCATCAATTTAATGATAAGCCGGACAGTCAGTCAGACGAAATAAATGCAAGTGTGACTAGTGCGGTACATCTTATTTAGAGCGAAGAGAATGACCTGAGTAATCTCGGTGGCGTCGCGGCCGCGTCAGTGTCACGCATCGTCGAGTGCAACCAATATTTGCTAGAACAGGACACCGTAAAGATGTTTCCGGCCCGTGAAAGTATCGTATTAACTATTCAAACATTGGATTCCAAGTTTTATCGTTGGCAGCTGGTCGACACGACTAATTACATCAATTACAGACAAACAGAAGCGCGCTCGGGTTTCCTAGTTCCCACCTTTGTAAATATTTGCGCGAATCCGGTTGCTGGATGCCTGAGGGGGACGCACGCTCGTCTTCCCGCTGTCCGTGTCGCACGCCATTTGGTTACAATTATATGATTAGTTCGTAATCAAACATACGTATCAAACAACGGCGATGTTAGGGAAATAGATGACTAAGAATTTTTTTTTAAATAATTGTTACACTCATGTTTTGGACTTATGTTATTCAAAAGAAATAAGGAGGTAGGTAGTAGTAGAAGTAGTTTTATATTCTAAAATAATTGCATTATACTAGCAAATACATGGAAAGGATAGAATTATAGAAAAACAGAAATACTAACACAATAGGATTAATATTCGAGAACTAAGTCAACCTCTACTTTGAGGTCATTCGATATAAAAATTTATTGAAGAGGAAGAGATTAGAATTTTTTTTTTGATTTGTTTTTTAAAATTCTTGACACAAACTTCTTACACAAAAAGCATGGCTTCAGTCGCCGGAAATACATATAAGCAACTTGGTAAGGTACTTACCTTAGTCTCAAATTTTTAATTATTAGGTAGGTACCTATAATTGAAGCAAATATGAAATGATTCCGTCTCATCTCCTCTCAATAAATTTATTTTAAACCCTTTATTTATGATGTTTGTCACATAACTCTATGAAACCATGTTTCATTTAGCATTGTATATCATAATTCTGTGTATTAAATTTAATAAGAAAAGCGCTTAATGCTAAATGGAATTCCTATGTATTCTGGTGTTTTTTTTTTACTAAGCTCCTAAAAATTTATACTTGTAAGAATACATATTTGCAATTAAATTAAGATTTGGTTCAAATAAAACATTTAATATCTACCAGTTAACAACTTTTAACACAAATAAGTATCTACCCTACTGTGTTCGACTTATCAAACTTATAAAAAGTTGTCCATTTCTACGGTGAAGTCTTTTGGGAAGATTTTGTGATTTAAAAAACAGCTTGTTGTATCGTGGGTGTATCAGTATTAAGTATTGTTAAAGTGGTAAGCTGCAAAAAGGCGCACACCATACATAAGCCGCAGGCGCAAGTTTCCTCAAAACAGAAAGGCACCTCAATTTGTTCGCTGTTAGATATCAAGATAATCCCCGAGTCATTCACAATGTCGCATAAAGCTCTATGTTGTATTGTGCTTTGTAATCTCAATGTTGACGACTGTTTTCTCTATTATTCTGTGCAAAAATAAACTCAGATATAGCATATATTCTCTGATAGGTTAATCTATCTGCCTAATTTTTTTTTTGCGTTATCACCAGTAGCCAAAGAAATTTTTATTTTTTTATTATTACATAATTATTAAAAATTATTATCATCACATAACTATCTTGTACTACGTAGTAATTATGCATAATCTAAACTAGAAACTAACATAACTAATGAAGAAAATAACTAACATTGACCCACATAGGCAGATTAAAATAATCAGCTCTTGGTTTTACATGGAAATAACATAATGTTTACAACATTGGTATTATAATGTTGTGTACTTTTTTATTTCATTGAACTATATTTTTTATAAATTACTATTGATATTTTGTCACCATTGGTTAAAATACCCTATCGATTCTTCGACTCTATTACATATATTTAATCTAATGTAATGAACAAATTTTCTAATATTAATTACTCAGTAGAGTGTAGTTGTTGTAAGCTACAAACGGAAACATTTAAGTCTTTCGCAAAAAATAATTCCTACTCGTATATTCATCAAATACTCCAACAAAGCAGTTCGTGTTATGTATGATATTTTCCGTATGCATTTACCGTTTAAGTATTATGAATTACAAGGAGGGGTTACTGGTTATAAAGGTTTGGGAGCGTCGTATTGTCACTTCCATTAAGCTCAGCGAGGGGCGGGGCCGGCGGCAACACGCCCCGCGAACGCCCTGTTCACCCCACACGTTGTTTCGACGCGCATCGTAACACTGCTCCGTGATTCACTTACACGATTTACTCGGAATCGCATCACATCTCATTATCCTATAATTACTTACGTTAATCGCTTATCATTCGCTGTTTACTACTCCGATACACTCTTAAAATAATACCTAGCTTTTTAACAATAAACAAAAAACTGCTCGCAAATTCCGTATCCGGAGTAAAAAGACAGTGTTTAAAATTAGATACGTGTGAAGTGTAGAATGAGTGGCCGAGTATAATGCGGTGCGGAGTGAGGGAAACAGTAGCAGAGTGTGCGTCAAGTTGGCGGTGGCGGTGAGTGTGAAGCGCGTCCAGCGTGGCGGAGAGTGCGAGTGGCGGACGCGAAGCGGGCATGGGTGGGGCGGGATGGGCGCGCGACGCGCCCGCTCTGCTGAGCACGGCGCTGCTGCTGGGCGGCGGCGGCGCGCTGTCGGACCGGCCGCCGCCGCCGCTCTTCACCATCGACAGCATCCTGGCGCCGCGCCCGCCGCCGCCGCTCCCACCGCTGCAGCTGCATCACCTAGCACACACGCCGTTTCATAGGGCACATGAACTCTTTGGTAAGTCATTCGAGACGCATGGTTTCCGGAACCCTTACAAGTTTTTCATTTGTGTAAGAGCTGTTAAGACTAATATTTTTGATATGATCTTGTTTTCAATACTGTATCGTGTAAAATTTATTGGTAGTCGATAGTTATGTTTATATGAAAATTGATAACAATCATAGTTAATGCTTGTTTCTTTCGTTTTCTGAGGATTAACCTTCGATCAAAATGTTAAATTTGCTTAGTAAACTAGATACACAAACCTATACAACAATTGATTTAGAACTGTCAAAAAATTTGATTGTCAAAATTATAGTAAAACAAAGTTCTAACCTTACAAGTAACCTTATAAGTAAATTATTAACCTTATAAGTAATGTTTAAAGGTGCATTCACAAAACTGCGAACCAAAAGTAGTAATTTTTTAAATAAATTCCTTTTTCGCATCACTTAAAGTCCGAATTACAAAGAACAAGAGGAAAAAAAATATTGTAAAGCCTACCCAAATCTCAGATCGAGTAGAATTTGAAATGGAACGTTTTTCTTGCTGATTTTCTGTCTAGTTACATTATTGATCGAAGGGGCTAACGAAAATGTCAAACGAAAAGTTATCAAAAACATCAATGTATGTTTGTTATCTCTGTAAGATTGACATAATAAAATAGGGGCAGATTGGGCGGCAGGCTACTATGGGATGATGTAGCCAGAATGAAAAAGCAGTATTTAAGTGATAGTAATAATTATTTCTAAAACAAGGGAAGTTTTAGTTTTTTACTGTATAAGCTAATACTTATACAGTAAAAAACTAATTGAAGTGTTAGATTAACGGTCTAATAAGATAAGGTTTATCTACTTTTTCAATTAGGTATATATGTATTTGCTTCCATGTCAGAATGATTTGGGTATGCCACAAGTTATAATATTTCCCTACATGGAATTTATAATATAAACGTAGAACTAAAAAAAATTATATCCGTAACTTAAACTTTTGAAAGTTTTTAAAAATTTGTATTATATCTTAATATAAAAAAATCCAGTGTCATGTTCACAATGAACTCTTCAACAACTCAACCGATTTTCATTGTGGGAGTCGAGCACGCTTCGGTACGAATTGGGCCAGCTCCCACCGGGGAAGTACCACACCACTACAAAAACCGGCGTGAAATAGTGGCATGCCACTGTGTTTCGTACGGTGAGTGGGGGAGCCGGAGACCCGTTTCCTTTTCCTCACCCGTCCTAGTCCATTCCTTCTTTCCAGCCGTTAATCCTTTCCTTTTCCCTTACCCCATAAAAGCGGGCAGCGCATTCACAGAGGTACCTTTGCGAATGTTTATGGGCGGTGGTGATCGCTTACCATCAGGCGAACCACCAGCTCAGCTGCCCGCTATGACATAAAAAGAAAAAAAATGAAATTTGGCATTTTACGTGTAATTTGGTCCAACTTAAGATATAGGATAGTTTTTATTTCGATTAATTATCCCAATAACTTATAACCTTAATATTTTTAATTATTACTCAGCCACAGCAACGCGTGGCCGGTTATGCTAGTTAGGGGGCGTCCATAAATTACGTGAGACATTTTTCAGGATCTTTGAAAAATTATAAAAAATATCCGTCCGCGGGCTTTAAAAGGATAAAGGACGAATACTAATGTATCAAGTTTTGCCATATATTTATTCTAGAATGTTTTTTTTTAACTGAACTTTATTTTCACGGTTTTCTGTTAAAAAATAAAATACGTGATATTTATTAAAACCCCCCTCTCCCCCAAGTGAGATTTGGAAAGATTTTGCTTGACCCCTCCGCATTTAAAAAGTCATTTTATGAGTTTGGTTTAAATGATATAGATTTTTATTTACTTTATAAAACGTTTATAATATTAAGCATAATACTGCCTGTATTTAATGTTGTATGATATGATACGGCTGGATATAATCCAGGCATTTAATTAAACGGTGGCGGTTGATAAAAGTCTAGATAATAGAAGTAGATACTACTATATAGTATATTTAGTATATAGTATATTTTCAAAAATGGGTTCTGAAAGTACATTGAAAAAGGTGAAATTTAATTTTATTTCATTGTAGTGTAGTATATTTATTCTGAAGAACTCGAAGAAAGAATATGAGTTTCACGTGTGTATTACAGAGCAGTGGATACCTCTCATAAAAAATACATTACCAAATTTAGATACTTTTACAATTTTTCCCCAAATGCCGACCATCATCCAAATTAAGAATTTTATTTTATATATATCAATTAATATACCTACTGTTAAAGGTACGTCTTGATCTGTAAGTATTTCTCTTGTATACATACATAAATATTTATATTATTATAAAATTAACTCTTTTAAAATTTTGGTGTACTCAAAGAAGTGTTTTTGAAGCTAATTACAATTGGATGGAGAACGCAGTAATATGTCGTGTAATTATTTGGCCTACGTGTGTATTCAAAAAATACACACAGAATAACTAAATATTACATAACAGTTAACTTGAAAACCTCCTTTTTTATAAGTCGGTTGAAAAGTAAGCAATAATAGTGGGACTGTTAGTAAGCATTTTTTGACAATAACAATAAACAATAATTTATTTTCAAATATCATGTTATACAGAAATTAAGAATCCCTGCTGCCACATTAGGATTCCCAGTGTCGTAGTTTCTACCAATATAAGGTAACTGGAAGAAACTTGTTCCTACGACACATTTTATTCGTTTGAACTATAAGTTGAAAAAAATGCGGATTGGTAGATGGTCCCATGTGATCGAACTTTTGATTCATCCATAAACCCCGACTTATTGATTTTAAGTCTGAGGTCCACACTCCACACCACTGAATCACCAGTGCTTGATTTCTATATGTCGCTGAAATATATTCAATATTCATTATATATTAAAAATCAATATTTCGTTAATTTAATGTAAATTAATCATATTGAATGCACATTTTTACGGTTTCACATCGGTTAATTTTATATTATCGAAAAAAATATCCATTTAATTGTAATGTTGCGGATAACAATTTTGGAACGGCTTATAATCTCACAAGAATCTAGCCCATCAGATTGTAAACTATTGGTTTCTCTAATTTTGGTTGACATGTATAAATAACCTACATTCAAAATATAGTAAGTACGAGTATAGGTACCGAAAATCCTACTAATATTATAATCCTACTAATATTATAAATGCGAAAGTTTGTAAGGATGTGTGTGTGTTTGTTGCTCTTTCACGCAAACTCCACCACCACCACTGAACCGATTGCAATGAAATTGATGCTGTACGTAGACGTAGACAGATGGACAACTGGAATAACATATAGGCAACTTTTTATCCCGATATTCCTACGGGATACAGACTTACGCAGGTGAAACCGCGGGG
>NC_052120.1:4187509-4209330 GCF_012273895.1 Zerene cesonia | reverse complement strand
AACATATAGGCAACTTTTTATCCCGATATTCCTACGGGATACAGACTTACGCAGGTGAAACCGCGGGGCGCAGCTAGTTTGTTATAAATAAATCAGTAAATCAATGAAGAATTGTAATGTGTTACAAATCTATTTATAATTTTATAGTTACAAACATGTTCTTATCATTGATATATTGTATGGTACACTTACTCTATTTAGGTTACTAAAGTGTACATCCTTGCAAAGAATAATAAAAAAGAGAAGCTTCTAAGTTTAATAGAACTTTCGTTTATACAATAGATTCCTGATATACAATGCGGTTTAAAGGTAAGAGGGCATCGGTTTACAAACTGTATACATTAACTGCCTACTTTGGATAAGTAGGAATAAGGAAAACGGTGCCTCGGGCGAGCCCTCGTGTCGCAGTTTCAGATCGGAGGGGAAATGGGAATACAGGGTTTATCTCAATTAAAGTATTTTTTCCTCTATAAACACTCTTTTAAATTTAAAAGATGGGCTTCTAAGATTGTTGCTATAGGATAAAAGATAAGTAAGTTCAAATACATTTGATGGAGTTATTCTTACGTAATAATCAAGGTTTTATTATTTAAAAAGTTGTAATTAATTCGAGATTTATACACCTATCACCTTCTAGCTTCATTTTTTGGGTTCTGAAATTGAATTGATGTGAGTGTCATGTCTATCGATGATTTCATTCTTTGTTCTACATATTATTTGCCTTTTAATTATCTGTAGTGCTATAACTACTGTAACTCCAAGCTCCAACTCCAGCTAATTATTGAGACAAATTTTCAACAACCCAGCCAGATCCATACTTTTTATCAAATAAATAATATTACTAATAAAGTACAAATTACAAATTTGATAAAAATGAAAACGTTAGAAATGCTAATCCACCGTAGGAGATCTTTAGCTTTACGAATTGCGCTAAAATAAAGTAAAAATATATTAAAATAAAACCACAGTTTGAGAACGCAACATCGATAGCGTCTTAGCGTAGCGCCGCTAGCGATAAAAGCTTTTATGCTTCCATCGGAAATAATACATCGTAATACCTCACCGAGGTTAAAGGAAATATGCAAAAATATTCAATTCTTATTTGTAGCGATAATATTTTTAACGGTTGGTGAGGTCCGTCGACTGGCTCAGAGCGCGGGGTAGACGAGGGCCTTAAGCTGGGGTATTCATGCTTCGATCGTCTTGCCTCATGCTAATTCTAATACAGTCTGACGTTCGTGATCCTGTTCGGTTTGTATTTTTTAAGATTCTTAGCCGAATTTGGCGCAAAATCAATGGAGTGTTTACTTTCTTAAGCATCTGACGTCATTTGTCGTTTGTTTTTCTTTGTGAAGCTAGCCGGCTTGGCGAAATTTGCAAAGCCATAGAGTTTCTTGACAATTTTTTTCCCTATTTTCTTTACATTTACAACCTATCCTATTATGAGTGCAACGAAACCAAAATTATCAAATTCGGCTCAGTGATACTCGAGTTTTAAAAGATATATATGTTTAATTTTTAACAATTCGTATCCATCCTTATCATTAAAAAACTCCTCGAAATCAACAAAATACATAACTTGATATCCCAAACTTTTGTTGTCAGGTGTTAGCAACGCAGTGACAAATGCCAGCAACTATGCAAATTTGTACGGCGGATACGCGGCTGCGGCGCTGGCTGGTCTATCAGGCCCTCCCCCCAAACGCAAGCGCCGACATCGAACAATCTTCACTGAGGAACAATTGGAGCAATTAGAGAGCACATTCGATAAAACACACTATCCAGATGTCGTGCTGAGAGAGCAACTGGCGTTGCGAGTCGACCTAAAAGAAGAAAGAGTTGAGGTACGAGTCTGTCAATTTTTAAATATTTATGTATGTGTGTTTTTGATATAAAATAAAAAGGTAGTTTTGTGATAGCGTAGGTAATAAATTTTTTAAGAAAACTCTACAAACATAAACAAACAAAAAAAAAATTATGAAAAACTTTTTGGTTTTCTATCTGAGATGTAAAGAAAGTTTGCATTTTTTGATTTTGAAATTTCAAATAATACTCATAATACAGTCCGGTTTTATTAATATTTATATATGTTAGAAAGAAGAGAATTTTAAGATTATATCACTGTTCTAGCACTGCGTTTGCACTCACACTTTACTATTTAGTATTTTAGCACTGTTCCTGTTAATATAAATGTAGGAAATACACACAACTCCTTGAAAAATCCAACCTTAGTGACAAAAGTGAAATATAGGAAATATCGACAGTACTCCAGGGTTCTTATGCATGATTGATTTATTGGAAAAATATGATTAAATGACAAAAATATCCAAGTATATATTCGAAAACGTGGTGGACTTATTTTCTTAAATATATTTAAAAAGAACGAAAGGACAGTAATGCTTTACATGATTAATACACGACATACTACCAACTATAATTAGAAAGATTATAAGAATTATGTACAGTTCTTATGAATAAGATTGTTTGTAGCGATTGCCGAACTAATTTCGAGAATTCTAAACTGATGTTTGAAATACAGCACTACAACCCTTATGTGATAAGTTATTTTAATGTTAAATTATGTTTCTGAACGTCTAAAGAAATGGGAATGCATAAGCTAGCTGGATGATAAATATAAAATTTATTGGCTGTTTGAACCCCTTTATGATGAATCAGTAGGATCAAGTAATGTTGCCATGTAACCTATACATTTCTTCATTTACTGTATTGTAAATTAATTTACTTTTAATTTTTATATTATTATGTTGATCTATTAATAGGAGCATTTGAGAATTTATATATAAATCTGATATAGAAGTCTCTTTTATAGTTTATTTCTAGCAACAATTATCTGAACACAGAATATTTATTTTACGACTGTGCAAAAAATATAATTTTCAGTATCGCATTCTCTATCTATAAAAACTTTTTCAGCTTGATGTACCTACGCTTTAGAACCGTTAGGTCTAGCAGAAAATACCTATTTAGTGATATAAGGTTTAAACGTAATGAGCGTTTGCAGCCTGTATCAGCTTCATACACATAGAAAGTTTCCGTGCATTGAGGTTTTTAACGGTTAATTCTTCTGAAGTATCATAATATTAGTGACTGCATAGTACATACTTGAAACCTAAATGTATATGTGTGTAGGTAGTGCTAGTTCTTCAATTTTATATTTACAACTGTTCTAAATAAATGTATATTCACACCAACACTACTGTAGTGAAACGTTAATAAACAGCAGAGTCAATAAGTAAATACAATGACGTGACATCTTATACACGCCAACAAAATGTGGGTGGCCCGAACCAAAAAACTGTATTATGTTGAAGTACCTTCTGTCAATAGTATAATCTACTAATAGGTTTCTCTTCATGTTTTAAACTTACGAGTAAAATGAAACACGTAATTTATGAATTATTTTACGTGCAGTATATTGTATCTTAATTTAATTACTTAATGTAAGGAATTGCATTTATGTTGGAAATTGAATTAAAAAAGATGTATTTTGAGATTTTTATTGCAAGTAATATAAAACATATACTACTGAAAAGAATTATGGAACAATTCTATGCTTTGCAAAAATGCTATACAAAGCTTAAAGAAGTGCAGACTTCAGCGCTCGTAGTATGAAAATAAATGTATCGTTGCGAGAATTTTGGGCAGTTACCACGGGCAGGGATGTTTGCTGGCTACCGGTGTTCGTCGAGTGTGTGCTAAGCACTCAGTGCGCCACCCAGACAGACATCTCTCTATTATTTGCTTGACCGCATTTTTTATCCACGATATATTCTTGCGCAAATTTTTAATTTCCTGGAAATGTACAAGTTCGTTAAAGATGAGAAAGTGCCAAGTTTATTAAAAATTCAGTGTTTTTGATTATGATTCCCGAGATAATTAAGTTTCCAATAATATTTATTTATTAACTGCGCCCCGCGGTTTCACCCGCGTAAGTCTCTATCCTGTAGATATATCGGGATAAAAAGTTTTCTGTGTTATTCCAGTTGTCCGTCGTTCGTCGTTGTCTCACAAAATTTCACATTTATAATATTAGTAGAATTTTTAATAAGTGGAATATAATGTTTAAATATTTTGATAATTCCATATTAAAGAACAAAAGTCATTTACACGTTTCGACAACCAAACATGCAAACAGTAAACAATAGTCCAATTACACGAAAAGTAAATGTAGTATTTGTGCATAACACATATTGTATATATTTTACTTATTAATTCAACATGGAAAAACGTCAATAATCAAATAAGTTAGAAAATATTGCAATTATACAGATAAACATCAGACCCACCTGATTAATTTAAGTGGCTCTGTAAGGCTTCCCGCGCCGGCACTCGGTAGACGGGAGTAGCCGCCGACACGTACAACTAAGTGTAAACTTTTTATTAAAGAATCCATAGGAAATCAGCGTCAGTACACTTTTCAATAGAGAATTTTAGCCCGGGGCAAATAAAAAGGGACGCTCGCGGGTGAGACGGTGCCGCGAAAATTAATCTGAGTTAATTAAATTTGATTTATTTATGCTAGCCTGAGCCGAGGGCTGGGAAAACGTTAAAAGCACAACAATGCGGCTAATGAGGGGTCACTTATAAGGCTTTTTCTCGGATAACGGAGTTTTCGCGATTTGCGTAACTTGCAACTTGGTGTTTTCGTTTAATGATTTTATTTCCTTGCAACCTTACTGTTACGTATTTTACATAACTGTTAAGAACGGTTAAGCGTTTCCTATTTTATTATTTTGTACGTTGTTATAGTACAAAATAATGCATAGTTATTTTAAAGTAAAGAGTAGCTAGGTAAATAACACATTTGAAATTGTTTAGGTAATTACTTAATAGAATTAAAATAAAAAAATACCTACATATCACATGAGCGAAAAGAAAAATTTCAATATTAACTTTTGTCCACATTCAAAGCGATGAGAGCAATGGAAGGCATACGTAGAAATGTGTACCTAAATATCGACTCATTACTAAAATTGAAAATGTTTCTTAATTTTTTTTAATGTAGAATGCAATATATGATTTTTAAAAACAAAACTTAATGAAATAAAAGTACAGTCCCTCAACAGTAAACATCGCGGGTTTTAAATGTGTGATGCGATGATCAAATCAAAATTTTTAAATGACAAACTTTTGGTGTTAGCAAAATTAATGTAATTTACTTTGATAAATAGAATCCTTCGTATCAGTAATAAATCTATACTTTATATATATACTTATATTATAAACCGAAGAGTTTGTTTGTTTTAACACTATAATCTCAGGAACTACTTAGTTCGCTTTGAAAAATTTTTTCAGTGTTAAATAGGCCATTTATTGAGGAAGGCTATATATGTACGACGGGCGAAGCCGGGGCGAACCGCTACTATCATATAAAAGTCAGACACAATAATCAAATAGGTATAATAAGAAGCTTAAATAGGTATGTTATATTAGACTCGTTATTTATTGAAGTCTTCATTCTTATTACTTATTTTAACTAAGTCAACTATTATTGGGTTATTTTTAAGGTAATTTAAATAAATGGAGTACTAAATTTGCTTAATAGATACATTTTTATGTATGTTCGTAGATAGTCTTATTTATAAAACGATTTTGATGACAACTTTTTGTTATACACAAAACAATGAAAGGGCGGTGATATGATGCAATGATTAGAAAAACGGGATCTAATGATGGCATCCCAGAAAAAGTAGAAGGGAATTGATGGGCACTTTCTACGTATATGAGTTTTGGGTGTCATTAAGAGTCTGGTGATGAAAACTAAGGATATTTAATACATAAACACTTCTTGATGATGCAACAGCACAGTTCAATTTTAATGTTGTAGACCAACCTCAACTACACTTTTTTTTTGGTTCAAAAAAAGTTTATTGAAAACCAAAACTCAATTTTATTCACAATCACAAAAGTCATAGAAAACTCGGAGATATTGTTTTCACGATAGCTACAAGCATCGATCACGCGACCAACTAAGATAAATTATTAAACGTATAGATTTGTAAATAGGAGAATGAAGCCAAAAAAAAAAACAGTTTTACGGTAACAATGTTGATTTCGTTGCCCCTGTATTTGCGCAGCGGCAATTGGAAACTGCATTATTAAAACGCTTTTGTTTTGGCATCACAACACTTGCTCAAAATCGAGTTTACGTTAATTTAACTGTTTTGTTCTCTGTAAACACATTTATATAAGTGATTTTTTATTAATGAAAAGGTGTGTTTTTTGGATCTGTAGTCCTAATTATAAAATAGGTAATTGGTAATTTTGATGTATTAAAATGCTGGGCTATGGATGCTTAGTTACTGGTTTATGACTTTGTTGATGAACATATTAAAATAATTCAAATTTAATAAAATAATTCTTAAACTAAGACTTTGTTTGACCCTTTATTGTCGTGGGCATTATTTTAGTATGGAATCATGAAAAGAAATGAAAATCTAAAAAAAAAAATAACCAATCGATAAAAAACGAAAAGCCCTAAAAAACGAAAAACAAATCAAAACGAATGATTGTCATATTCTAATAGGTAGTGCCCGAAGGTACCTAGCTAATAAATAGATATCAAGTATATGCGTAAGGTCTTTACATAAAAATTGCCTATCGAAGCATCGAGAGCACTATTTAACATACTATAACAAATAACATTATACTAATTATAGTATTAACCCAGTAAGGCTAAAGTATTATTTGAGCCTTTGAAGCCGTTGCTTTCTCGTCAATCCATTCTTCATTGCTTTCCAATTTGAAGTCGGCAATTCATTTGTAGAAGCGTAAGGTCTGCAATCGACCTTACGCTTCTCCAACTGTTCATTGGCGGTGGTAGCGCTTACCATCAGGCGACCAGCTCCATTGCCGACTATGAGATAAAATAAGGCCTTAGGTAATGATATTTTTTGATAACATTCGTTATTTATAAACGTTTTAAAAATGTCTATATCTAAAATGTCACTACAGTTTCTTTATGTAATAAATTGTTGCCATTATAAAACAAACTTTTCCAAATATGTAATAGTGTCTCCGACAAAGCGATAAGATAAATTAATTTAAAAATAACAAAATAAATAGAAAAATTGGATCTGACGAACATACTTAGTACCTTTTTTCTTAATTATGTGAATGAGTGATGTCTCTTGTCAGTGTCAAAGAAGGTGTCAATCTACACTAATATTATAAAGAGGAAAACTTTTAGAAATTAAAAACTTTTCAACGGATTTTAAACGCGATTTATTCATTATATTATTTTCGAGGAAAACTTTGTTTATTTGTTTGGTTGTAATGAATAGGCTCAAAAACTAGTGGACCGATTTTAAAAATTCTTTCACCATTCGAAAGCTACATTATCCACGAGTAACATAGACTATATTTTATTTTGGAAAAAAATAGGTTTCCGTAACATATTTTTATCAATATTCTATGGCGTTGCGAAGTTCGCCGGGACAGCTAGTTTGAAATAAAATCGGTCCAGTGCAAATCGGACTCGCGAACTTAGCGTTCCGTACAACGTCACTTGCAAGAAAATTGGCCACCCATCTAATTTATGACAGTGCTAATCATTATTTAAAACCTATATTAAGTGTTGTTATAGCGGCAACGAATAGGTAGTAGTAGAATGTAATAATAATCATCCATGAAACATTCCACTGTCTTACTATCACAGTTCATGAGATACCAGTTTATTCGATTGCAGCTTTATGAATTACAAATCCTTATTTATATTTTTGACAATATCTTACTGATATTTTCCGTCGTCACATTAGGCTTACACCATCATATTTATTTATACCTCTTTCATACAAGTATATCTACAATTTATATTATCGAATCTTATTACTATTATGTGCAAAAACGTAATACTATAATAAACGTAGAATAATTTATTAGAAAACCTCATCTTATTAGTTAATGGTGATCTCTTCTAGCCAACCGGGGCAAAGCTGCGAAAATTGGATTTATCTTTCTTTCACATAAATGCAATTAATACCAACTCCACTGTAGATATATTGCTTTAGAATTTTAACGTTTAAAAAACTAATAAAAACAATTTAATGATAGAATCATCTAAGCTGTCTCATATGCGTAGGTATACAGAGTACCTATACATAAGGAAATTATTTAATCCCGGCGATCCTCATAAGGACTATAAATAAACTCATGAAATAATTTTAGTCTCACCGATCCTTGATAAGAAAATATGTGAAAAACCGTAATATGTCAGATATTAATTAATAACTGATTAAGTAATTATTATAAAACCGAACCTAACAATACTTGTAATGCTAAAAATATAGTGGCCCAAGTTTCTTCTACGTATACCCACTTAAGCTTGTAAGCCCTTTGTTTTACTAACTAAAATTTGTAATTAATTTTGTATTATTGTACATATAATACCTACTGCCATGATTGAATATGTAATTAGAGAGAATATTGAACCCGGAGAATGTTAAAATTATTTCGCATTGTATCTTATTTTTCCCTTTCTTGGCCTCACAGATGAGATTGCTCGTACCTACTGTCAATATTATTTCTCGCATAATGAAGAGACAGCAGAGGGTTGGATATCATTGTTTTGTGGTGAAGACGTTTCAACTCTTTGCGTAATTAATAATTAAAGAGACATGTAATCTCGACTTGTCTCGCGAAATGGCCCGGGGCGTGCGACTTCATGTCAATGTTGATCTTTATTACGAGCGCTGTCTGATTAAATCTGTGGGGCTTATTCATCTGGCTCAGTGTTTTCTTTTGACACTCGTAATTAAATGATAATATATTAAATTACGATGATTTCGGATCTTAATTCAGATGGGAGGGTGTTATTAATTTATTTTATTCTATGTATTAATCAATCTACTGATGTTCGAAATTATTATATTTCATTATACGATTTATCTAGGCATACTTATATCTGGTCCCACCTTGAATCAAATACAGGATTTATATTTTAGTTATTTAGTTATTAAAAAAATTTAAATTAAGTTTAAAACATAAGCAATTAGAAAATAAGATGTGTATGTCGCCTACCGTAATCACGAGCAGTAACATTTATTTCGCATAGTGATCAAAATGCAACAGAATGACAAAGTATCCCCAGACAGCGATGAACAAGAAAAAGTGGGCGTGTCGCTCCGCCCAACGACATCGGGTTTCCTCATCACGCTGCACAGCCTCCCCCGACAGGACTTATCTCGTAATAGCTAGCTATATTAAAAGAGATACTCGCAATGTGTTACTAAGTAATAAAGCGGCGCGGCGCCATTTTGTCTTTTACTTCCGCAATAAAGCAATAACGCTTTTATAACTGAGCAGCGATCCGGCATGAAGTGATCAAAGAGTTCTGCCCTGCTTCGTTTTCCGCTTGTTAGTCCTCTTTGTTATGTCAAACGAAACGTACTCGAAGAAATATTTCAATTATATTATTTACTATCATTTACCCATCGTATGTAGAATATCTAATGTATGCAGAGATCGCAATATTGGAAGGGATGTACAATAAAGCTACAATTACTTTACAGCGTTTCCATCGCAACAATTGGAATATAAAATATTCCATTCAGAAAATAATCATATTCTTTGGGATATTAAGTTATATTATCTATTCCTTAGCAGTTCTTCATAGAACTTTTGTCTATTCACCGTGCTCTATCTGTACCAATAAATAAATTTTTAGTGTCTGCTCATAATATTATAATATCGGTTTTTACTACATACCATCTCTCACACATGCGCAAAAATAGTTTTTTTTTTACAATTTCTACTGTTTATCTGTCTGTCTAATTTATGTAACGCAGATAGATGATGTAATGAGTAATAACTGAGGTTAGTTTTTTGCAATATTCCTATAAGAACGTTGGCATTCAAAGGTAAAAGGACAGAGAGAGCGAATATGTTTTGTACTATGTAAGTAGTGATTATGGAAATGAGTTCATGTTCCTGCTTTTTTGTAGCTTGTAGGCACTTACAATACTACAGTAATGCATTGAGACGTCATTGTAATTTCCATAGAGCACATTTTATGTTTTATGAAACAGGAAAACTAAAAATTACCATTTATTATCTATTTAATCGTTATTTCTAGATTAACAATACATATGTCTAAAATGTCCATGCTATAGATTAGTTTTCCTATCCTATAAATTTAGAGTTGAATATAATTGATTACTCATTCCGAATGTGGCCTTTTTGAAATGCCACATAGAGAACGTGGCTGGGTAAAGTATCACTCTATTATTTATGGACGCGTTCGATACGCAATACAAATTATTGTTTTCAAAGTATAACGTTTAGGGGAGAACGATGTTTGCAAAACGACCCCCCGGGAGCCCTACGGTTAGTCATCGCTTAACGAATTTCATTCTTACCCCTAATACATTAAGTCCTTTTTTGCGAAGAACCTTCGGTGATAAAATACTTTTTCGATTTACGTCATTTTCGAGGTTCTATAAAAGCAATCTTTTGACAATTGAATTTCGATTCGGCTGACGTATTGTGCGTAGATAGGACTTTATAGCAGTACAGAAGGGCGGTCATGGGTGTTTGCGTGTGGTAATTGATACGAAGTGACAGACACTAGGGGATTCTCTCTCTGCCTCCGGCCGAAAGAGGAATGATGTTTTGACATTACCGAATATAGATGGGTGTGATTTGAAGTGCCCTTTGTGGAATTATACTCACGAACGGCATCTTTAATATTGACTAATGCATTTCACTGCTAATGGGGAGTTGAAATACGACAGGTGTAAGAGCTTTCACGCGGCTTATAAAAAATGCGAGATTTGCCGCAGTCCTTGTGATGGGCTTTTAATTAGTATAATCTGAGGCAAAAATTTAAATTTCACAGTAATTTTTCAGCTTTCGTCAAAATATGTCTATAATTAGAAGAGAAAAAGAACCTATAAATAAGTACCACTAAATATTTAAGTTTATTGGATACGTAGACATTGGTTAAACTTAAACATATTATATTTAATAATATATTCAGTCTCTCTATATTGAATCAAATCTCTTATTGGTTAATTTATCCGTTAAAATTATAAATTGAGTAAAGCTGCACGATAATTGTGTTTTTATACTCGTAGATGTGTCCAATTGATTGGATTGATACAATTACATTTGCACACATCTAACCATACATGGAAGTTTCATCAAAATAAGCTAAATGCTTTATCTTTGATCTATTCTTTCGAGATGTTTATGAATTATATGTGTATATATTCGATTTTCCGAAAACTGTTCTTTATTTCCTGTGAAATGATAAACATTATTAAAAATATTGAGATATAATTAATAATAACAGAAAGTTAAACAAATTGAATAGCCTGTTTAGCCATAGTCGCGTATTTTCATAATTTGGAAATATATAGACAATTATCCTTAAATGATAGAAAACAGTAGTGAATGTAAATTAAATCGACATTAAAGTATCAGAGGCGGATCAGGCGGTCCATTAATAAATCAGTTCGCTAAAACCGTAATTGTAATCTCAAACATGGCGGAGGGGAGTTGTTTGTTCTAACAACATTATTACAATAAGTTTGGGCTCGGTTCGCCGCCACTCCAAGCCCCGTGCGCTGTTCACACGCCATTTTACGTATCAATGTATCGATATCACGTTTAAATTTAGCCAAATGTTATTTTTATTAAAAGCAGATATGGAAGTAAGTGGTCACTGAGCGTTGTGATTAGTAAGTTGCTTTACAATTGGTTTAATGAAATCTTTATATTGTAATATAGGTACTCTATCCTATCTTCTACAGGTTATATAGTAAATATTTAGAAATCCATAGAAATACCACAGAAAATATAATTATATACCACCTACTACTTTTAACGCCAAACGTCCTTAAAAGTAGTTGGCCTAACTAAATGATGAAAGCATGTAAATATTGTAGTCATTCTGTTCGGAAATGTCTTAATAATTTGCACTTTCGAAAATGATAACCTCATAATCCTGAAAACTCTTGCAAAATGCGTTGTGTGGTTTTTTATTTTTAGTGGATAAACAGACAGACAAGATAGGATATGACAGGCATAGATTTGATACTACGCATACGATATAATTTTAAGATATAAAAAAAGATGTACATCAAAACATGGCATCCATTGTCCTCTATTTTCTCATTGCAATACCCGGAGTAATGCAATGAGAAATAAGATAAATTTGAATCTAATTGGTCTGACTATATTGTAATTTCTTCTCTCAATTTGGAGTAGTTTAATCCAGACTTTAAGACGCTCTCAGAAATTACGTGATCTTGATTGAATTTGATATAATTAAATAGTGAATATTGGCGGAAAACGTTGTCCGCTTGCCGTCGGCTACTCTTGTGGTGATGTGAGAACAGGCGTCGAGGCGTGGTACGCATAGCCAGGGGCTGTCCACGCCCCTTGTCATCTGGTCGTCTTCCCAAACCACACTCGTTACGCTATTAGCATGACTCTATCATATCGTGCTACAACTTAAATGATCTTCATACAAGGGGCATTAGAATTACAATGCACAAATGTTTAGGTTGGTATTTTTTTTGCATATCGATGATTTGAAGGGAGAAAGGCCATCCTTTTTTTCCAGCATAAGTTTATTTTAAAATCACAATACGGGTATTTAAATGTCTCTTGTTTTAGCAAGGTTGTGAAGTTGTATATAGACCGTATATAATATATCTTTGGTTCGCGTTCCAAGGATTAATAATTTCATAATCGTAACTAAGTATTACCAAAAGTTAATTATTCTATCCCAAAATCAATAAAGTTTAACGTAGCTAAACTAATAATCTACTATAGAAGTTATACAATACCCTCTGTTTGACTTTCGTATACTGTGTCCCGGAAGCTTTGATATTATGTAATGCGGGTATGCATATTTCTGAGTAGTGCAGAGAGTACAATAGAATTTCATTATTTCATGCTCTTGGTTAAAACAATCGTGCACTTCTGCAGATAGAGGGAAATGGAAGCTTAATAGGTATGGGTCTGTAAATGGAAGATTTACGAAACGATGCGGATGATAAAAGGAGCCCTATGGAATCTTGAAGCTAATTGAAGGTTTAAAAACTTTCTAGTTATCAGTGTTGAAGTTTATTAGATGGCACATTCATATAGGAGAAAGAGAAGAGAAACTATAAAAATAAATCATGTTTAGTTACTTGAAAGATAGGAAGCTAAGTCTTCCCAACAGAAACGTTTTATTTTTATTATTATTCATAGTTTTCTTTCTTTTACCTAGTATATATATCTTTCTTTTACCTATATATAGTTTTCTTTCTGTAATCCTTATATAACTTAGATACATCTAGATAATTATGGTGTGATTTTTATAATCTAATAAACTAATTTCTAAAATTCTCGTGTCGCGGGTGCTTACAAAACTTATTGGAAAGGGCTCTACCAATATTCGACTAAAATTATGTGTGCATATCGGGTAGGTCTGAGAATCGATCAACATCTGTCTTTTCACACCAATAAAGATAAGAGTAACAGAACAAAGCAGAGCAACGTTTGTCGGGTCGGTTAATAAAATTGTTGATTTCTAACGTGTTGCCATGAACATAATTAGATTTCAAGATATAATCAAACAATGAACGAGTTAACTACACAAAAGCGTGCACACAAAAGAGCGTAAAGCTAATCTTATTGCGGGTGACGACAATAGTTAGAGAGAGGAGATATGATCGCAGCGAGAAGCTGCAGACGCCCTCAAGTCTGTCGGTGGCGGCCATATTTGCCGCTCGAATGATCCAGAATGCGGCAGCCGATGTGCGAAAAGCCCGTCGCTCGTTATCCGAAAGTTAATAGGGCTTTTGTCGGGCTACCGACCGACACTTGTAATGCAATTAACGCGAACAATAGCGGTATCGTTGACGAATTATTTTCGACGCCTTAAAAGTCAGGGCGATTACGAATGAACGGATAATGTCACGCTATTATGTTTATGAATATAGCAAGTGATTTAAATATACCTATGTTTCTGAGAAAATCTCTTTGTTAATAAAAATAAAAATTAAAGATCTGAATGGGCCATTGTGTCTTATATGAGATAAAAGAGAGAACGTAAAAATTAAAAAAATGCCAATCTTTTAATCTTTTGATATCAATCATTTATTAGCAGCTATTGCGTTGTCGAATATGATTTAAAAGAATTAAAAAAATTCGATAAATTTACTTTATAAAGCATCCAGTTTTGGCGAAAATTTTATAATTGTTACGTATCTCATAACAATGAAATCCCATTTTCATCTCTACCCTTAAATTATACACTTTCTATACATATAACCGCTACTCTAAATATTATACTTTCCTTAGATGTTACTATATTGGCCCAACTAAGCAAAATGTTCCCAACTGCTGTAACAAGTATTCAGTGTGACGATACACGCAATGACCCTGAAACAAACAGTTTATCTGTAGGCGGTCGATTAGGTTTCAAATGGAGGTCAACAAAACATAAGGCAAAAACTTCAGTGAAAGTATAAAATTATTTCTGTTTCAATGTACAGCTTTATGTATCTCATTTGCAGACGATGGTGAATAAATATAGCACAGATAACCTCATATTAATAGATACGAATCAAAACTAACGACATTCTTTTATGACTAGTATTAAGCAAATATATTCTAAATTTATGAATGAATGAAAATTGCAAAGAGACCGCTCAACAGTATGTTGTGATGGTAGACATAAAGGCAGACTCGCCGACCACACGCAGAGCTCTGATACTTATCGGCGTTAAGTCGAGTGGAAGCAGCTCAACACGTATCCCAGGAAACCTCATTCAGAGAAAAAAAAAACCACTATTCACGTGCAAAGAACTAGGATATTATCAGCCCAGTAGCATGTCACGCTTGTTACAAGATTCGGACTATTCATTGTCGGATGACGATAAATATAATGTATTATTGATTGACTGTTGCTGTACAGTAAATTTGAATTGGGTCGGCTTCCTGTTATAGATATTAGAATATCTTTTCAAAGATGCATACAATTATACACTCGACTAACTCCGTGTTGGTGCACCTGAACAATTTCACAGCACAAATACGTTTGTTGATATATTTGAATGTTTGTAGGATTATCATTTTGCATTTGTTGAATTGCATTCATTAAATCGGTCCATTATAAAAATGTAGTAAGGATTATACATTTTGGAATTATAGGTTCCAGTAAAATGTAATCCAGTAAAATTTATTTATTATTTATTATATTTCTGATTCACTAGTTCTGCTCTATGTCTGGTTGACTAAAACTAGACTTAACTTAAAAGGCAGCCCTCCCTGGAATTAATTTAGTATCAAATAGGATCAATATAATTATTAGTTACAGCTAAGCATTTCTTATTTTGCTTACATATTTCAGTGCCATTATCGGTGCCGCTAAACAATTGAAATCGTTTACGAAACATATTTTGGTTTTAATTGACAATTTTTTTACAGGTTTGGTTCAAGAATCGTAGGGCCAAGTGGCGTAAACAAAAGCGTGAAGAACAAGAGAGGCTTCGCAAATTACAAGAGGAGCGTGCCTGTGGTCGCGCCCTTGTCCAGCAAAGGTCTCATATGGCGTCGCCCGTGCGACCGCCGCCCGCCCCACCTACACCGCGACCATACACCGATGAGTCTGAAGACTCTGACCTAGAAGTCGCTTAAGTGATATATGATACCTATATCATAGCTAAGCAGTGAGAAGACTCGTAAATTAGACAAAAACAGTTTCAGTTCAAGGGTTGAAAGACTTGTGAGATAAAGACTACAAAGTTGTGATGGTGTAAACTGATCGTTGTCGAGTATGGTGGATATTTTATTTCTAGAAACATTTGCAATTTATTTGCTTATCTATGTAGAAATTTTGTATTATTTATATAACTGTTAATATTACATAAACTTGTAGACTATAGTTAGTTAATATAAGCTCTTGTAATTATTTTAATCTATACTTTTTTATTTATAAGTATATCCGAGAAGGTAATATTAACACGCAAAGTACCTATAGTCTACGACACACGTGACTTAAATATCTCTATCTTGAGATATAAATTATACATACATCAATATAAAACAGGTGTTGAAGAATGATCATTATTTATAGCCTTTATTTATATAAGAATATGTAGAAAGAAGTGGATTAAGATATTAATTTACATAAGTACCAATGTAATTAATTACCTAGAAATTTATTTTGACCTACAATGCGATTTAAATAAAATCTCCAATGTACAGCTTTAAATAAACTTTGGATAATTATCTTTTAGTGTAGACAACACATAATATCTACAATAACTTTACATGCATTCTAATAAAATACAGTAAAATTCTGAATGACTTATAATGTTACTGAATAAATTGATAACAGTGCACTATTCGAAATGATAATATAACAAATTAACTTGTTAAAATTATTCAACTTCGTCAAAGTAGACATTGTAGCTAGATCTTAATTAATTAAATGAATAACCTTTACTGCTGTATAATAATAAAATATGCTTAGAACGTGGACTGCTGACTGGTAATACGAATTGGGAGGCTGAGATTCATACATACATACTTTTTGTCCTTACTGATGAAGGCAGATGTCATGGTCATTTCATATTGTAGCGTTCTTAAAATTATAGGATATTTTATTTATGTGTTCTGACCTGTATACATGGGTGATTATTATAAAAATGAAAAATAAATCAATTTCTTTAATAATGAAGTTTATAAGTGAGTCGATGATGTTTCTAGTTTGTCTAATTTTTACCGGATTTATACTTCCTTATATTTATTGTTTCCTTCGCCGAAATTCGTGTTGCTAGATATATGCATGTTTCTACCGTTAAAACTACAATAGTGCTGTTTGATCTTCGTAAAATTGCAATAATAATACGATGGTATTGTACGTTGTGCGTACATTCGTTTAATAGCAAATAAGTAATAAATTGCTTACCAAATTAGAATATTTTTGTGTTCTTATTTACCCGTTTAACGTTATTTAGCACCTATGTGTTAAAAATATTAATTCGTTTCCTTCCGCTTAAAATTTATTTCGGTATGAATATTATTTTATGTAATATCAAATGTGAGAGAAAATTTGTAGGCATGTGGTAGGCACCTACAATATTATTGATGTGTTTTTCTCTTGTATTGTTTTAATATTTGTTTTACATTATTTTTTCTTTATTATCAGAAATCCTTTCCAATATTCCATTTTAGCTGTATGTATAAGAATTGAATAAGTTCGCTCTACATAAATTAGCTTTACTTTAGGTAAAGTAATAAAATATTGTAAAATAAACCTATCCCTTACATATCGGAAACGATGATCGGACACCAAAAGTGATAGAAGGAATGTTATCCACATGCCAACTTGTGCATACAAATGACAGGGAAAACCATGGACACCATGACTGCATGACCTTGGCAATACCATATTTATTATGTCACCTAGTATGTCATCTGTCCTAACTTTGTCCATTCATACATTGTATTACAATTAATAAAATTACTCATTCTTGCGCATATCAATGCTATCAACATAGATAACTAATTTAAATAAAAACGTACTTAATTTATTTCGGTATTATTGAGGAATACCAAAATAAGGTACCTAATACTTAATAAGGTTATTATATAATTACCAATATTTTTACTGTTAATTCAAAATCCAATCAATGTACAATATATTTATAAATATAATTTAAAAAGATACAAAAAGTTTAAGTGCATTAATATATTGTAATTCAAATCCATATTTTTAAGCATGGGAAAACTGGAAATATCTTGTACAAAATATTTAACGAGCGCAAGCCTTATAAGCCTCTAATTTATATTTTATTTGCAAATATATACTTTATTATAGGATACCTACATTAAAAATGCAAACCTAAATGTCCTTTAAATTATGATCCTAGTGAATAACAGGATTATTGTCGAATGCCTTACGTTGAGGATATTTTTAAATAAATACTTAAATCTATCGTATTCAGACTCTACAATGAACTCGTCTATTAATTAATATAATATCACAGATAACATAATACTATATTAGCAATACTATATAGTTTTCAATGAGTTAGGGATATATTAACCAAACTAATGGGATAGTAAAAAAAAATTGTTTTAAAGTAATGCTTTATTGTTAAAGAAATAACATTAATGTTACCGTTTGTGTCGTGAAAACATAACAAGATTGTAGATACATCTCTAATGTCATCATTGTTGATTACTATCACGAACCTTTAAACTATTGTACATTTTTTTTTGTTAGTTTCGTTGCTTTTTGCGCTGTACGTGATCTCGTTGAATCCATTGTTTGATATTTTATAGGAAAATAAATACACAACGTACTATGACGTTATTTATTTTTTTAGATTAATTCAAACAAGTATTAGTACGCATACAAATAAGTATTAGGTATCTTATTTAGGCAAATATAGTTTTTTCTTGAAATAAGATCAATAATATAAATATATTATTACGCATTGAATAATTAGATAAATCGAGTGTCCAGGTGAGGTCATTTCTAGTAATAGGCAAGTGGGTAGGAATAAGCATATGCGTATGGGTAAGAGTATGCCAGTGGTGTGCTGTATGAGGCGACGTAGGCTGGGGCAGCGTAGTAGCCATACGTATCAAGCAGGACTTGAGGCTTCGCGAATGCCGACGCTACGAGCAGCATAGCTGCGATGAAGAACAAGCACTGAAACAAATATATACAACCTGTAGAACATTTAATGTTTTGACAAATTTTAATAAATACTAAATAGTCTTTATATAGATAAATCTAGTAAAGAAGATAGTCAGTATCTGGGTGTTTCAGGCTTTTGTTTTTCATGACACGAGCCGTAAAGTAACTTAAAAAAATAAATTTAGAAAACGTCCTATTACTTAAACCACGATTGCAGAAATTTATTATTTACTAAAAAAAATAATCGTAGCGTAACGTATTTAGAAGAAATACCTATACCTAACTTAATAATGATTTGTTTGTTCTTTCAAAACATATGAATATTAAGAGAAGGCTATATAAGCTAGTCTTTTTGCGCACCATTTTCTCAATAAATCTACACTATTTGTTAAATTTGATCGATTAAACTATTAAAGTGTAACTGTAAAAAAAAAAAATTCAACGATGTTACATTATCTCAATTCTTACCTGCTTGAACATGTTGATTGTTGTAAAACACAATAAAGTCGAAACAACAAAACTGATCTCTAGCAGGTCGCTAGATGAGGATGCTATCAACGGCTGTGACTGATTGCTCACGGATTCAATCTTATATTTATATAGGGGCCTGGGAGACTGACGTCCCGTCCGTGATATGAATATCATCGCCATGGCGTTCAATGATACCGGACATAATACTCTGCACAATGTCGCATTAAGCCTTAAGATTACTATGTCATTTCCATATTAAACCCGGATCACACCTGAACAATAGCTAAATGGACCGTCGAATCGCTTAAATAAATGTTGTCCTTATTACAATGGTTGAGTGATATAAACAGATCAGTTAGTATTAGCACTTAGATAATATTGTAAATATGATTTCTTTAGTAGTAAGTTCGTAACTTTTAAGTAGGTACGCTTTGTAAATGATATTAAGTGTTTTAAACGATTTCAACTTTATCTTTGTTTTGTAGTTCTTTAACTTTATTTTACACTAGTTATGTGTATCTACGCCTTGTCTAGAACTTATTTATTATGGATTAAGATTTATGCTGGTTGATTTGGTTGGTTAACTATTGAAACAATCTGGTCCTAGATAAAAACGAGTCAAGAAAAGCAGGCAGTTAAAAGTGTACCTTATATAATAATTTTACTGTGGATAAAATGAAAGCAATCGTAGCAATCTTAATATAAAAAAATATAATAAACATATAACAATACAACATCTATATCACGACAAAAGTAAATGATAGGTTTGTATATTAATAACAGTTAAACACCCTCCAATCTTATTATCCAATAATATGTTATATTAAAATCTTGTGGGATTTCTTATTTCTATCTAATAAAATAGTTGAAGCATTACAATGGGATAAGTAATTACAAATAAGAGGTTTCTTTTGCAACTTTAATGAGTATGGTGGAGAGAAGGGTAGAATAAAACCGATCAAGTGCGGCGTGTTGTGAACGTTTCGAGGTTTGTGACGATTTACAGATACGATTTACTAACAAGATAAATTTTTAAAATTTTGTGATTTAGCATTAAATATAGCATTAAATGCGATTTATGTACATTTGTAAAGAAGAATGTCCATAGAGCGATAAGTAAGTTTCAAAAAAAAAAAACAGTTAATCATCGTAAATTTTGTGATTATTTAACAGTCAGATTCAATGAATTGCAAAGAGGATCTAAATTAAAACGAAATACACAAAATATTACATTGATATTATTTACAAATCGCGGTTATGTTACGTATTGTTGTTGTATGATAACTAGTAAGATTATAATTGAAGATTTATATATCAGCGATCCGCCCTGGCTTCGCCCGTGGTACTTATATTGCCTATAAACTTTCTCAATAAATGGGCTATCTAACACTGAAAGAATTTTTCATATCCGACCAGTAGTTCCTGAGATTAGTACGTTCAAACAAACAAACAACCCTTCAGCTTTATAATATTACTAGCTGCGCCCCGCGGTTTCACCACCGTAAGTCCGTATCCCGTAGGAATATCGGGATAAAAGTTGCCTATATGTTAACTTTGAATTTGTTGCGACCCAGGTGGCAGTCTATAGCCCATACATTCTGGCGATAATGTGAAAAAACGCTGGCTGGATCCCGCCTCACAGCAATTTTTTTTATATAATTACAATTTTTCTAATATTTATAGCAGTGGTGGCTCAGTGGTGAGGACCTCGGACTTTAAAATCGATAAGTCGGCGTTAAAGACCAGGCGGAGCGTGAAGGAAATAAATTGATTTTTCAATTTTACCTGCACATGTGGACAACATCACCGCCGCTCAAAACGGTGAGGGAAAACATCGTGAGGAAACCGACATGTCTGAGAATCAAAAATTCGACGGCATGTGACATCTGCCAACCCGCACTTGGCCAGCTTGATGGACTATGGCTTAAAATCCCCATAAGAGACCTGTGTCTCAGCAGTGTGTACATATATGTGTGATGATGATGATGATGAAATATATATAAATGAAATGTCAATTTATGCGTTGGTAATATTAATGTAGGTAGCTAGGTATGTTTAGTTCGTGAGCAGAGATATTAATTATCAGATATGTCATTGTCTAAGTAGTCTGTGCTCGTTGGTGAAGGTAATGATGAAATCTTACCAAAAATAACAATAACGGGTCGGCATGTATAGGCGTACCTATGTATGATAATTGACAGATGCAGGCTTGCAGTGCATCATAATGAGTACGGTATATTCAATATTGCGTAACTATACTGCATCGCCCGATATGACGTTTTTAGAATATATACTTTATTGCCGTATTGTACGGTAGATTGTGTGTAGATTTTTGATTCAGTATTAAAGAACAATTGGATTGTATAAGAAATTATTACAAATATGATTTTATTAATGGAAGAATAACTCTTGTTCTAGTAATTTGCCTAATATTTGAACTCAAGGACATTCACTAATAGGCTTAATATTTATTACTTCTATCCTCAGAATTCGGATTGTAGGTAACCACGAAATCTTATATCTTTAAACGAGCAATTCTTGTATATATATATATATATATTGCTCGTTTAAAGGTATAAGATATATATATATATATATTTGGATCTCGGAATCGGCTAGAACGATTTTCATGAAATTTAGTATATAGGGGGTTTCGGGGGCGATAAATCGATCTAGCTAG
>NC_052120.1:4181402-4186509 GCF_012273895.1 Zerene cesonia | reverse complement strand
TTTTTAACAAATAGAAGGCGTTTGAGTAGTCCCAATTTATTATGACTCTTCCTGACATCTATTGGCGAATAACAATACTATAAATGCGAAAGTTTGTGAGGATGGATACATATGTATGTGTGCGTCTGTTACTCTGTCACGCAAAAACTACTGAACCGATTGCAATGAAATTTGCTTCGTAGATAGCTGGACAACTGAAATAACACATAGGCACTTTTTATACCGATATTCCTACGGGATACGGACTTACGCGGTTTCAACCGCGGGTCACAGCTAGTATTTATTTTACTCATTACCTATAACACTGTAGTTAATAAAGTGTTGTTATTTGTTGTGTTGTAAATCGTAATGTTGATAGTTCCTGAGTAACAAAACGGATTATGTACCTACAATCCTTAAAGATTTTCTTAAAAATAAATGAAGATCCAATGTAAGGGTCCAGTTTCGATTTTGCAATTTTATTCATTTTCTCGTTCCTACTGTCGCCACAAACGTCAATTGGGAAACACTGAAAATCAGTGCTGTAGTATTTCCCAAGTGTTATCCCTATCCAGAATACAATACACACAGGTATTTTTTTTAATTCTGTTTTTTTTGAGCTTTGACTTTTTTAATCGTATGTTAGTTTAGATGTAATATTTTTATTTCCTTTTGTGCAAATTGATCTGTTCCGATTTTTTTTTAAGAATAGATGCCGATACGAATAGATATTACAAAATAAAAAGAAGCTTTATACAAATAATTGTTTATTCATCATCTATTTTTTGTCTCATGTTTCGTTTAGCATTATTGATTTTTCTCTTCTTGAACTCCACTGGTCCTTCCCCAAGGGACTCAACACGTTTTTCTTTAAAACGTACAATTTCCGGTTGCACAACAACAGGTGGTACAAAAACTTCCTTCTTTGGCAATTGTAAATCTATTTTTTCAACTGGTCTGTAAAGAAATAAATTAAGCGGTTAGATATTAAATAATTAATATGGATGGATGGTTGTATGGATGGATGGATGGATGGTTGGATGGATGGATGGATGGATGGATGGATGGATGGATGGATGGATGAATGGATGGATGTATGGATGAATGCATGGATGGATGGATGGATGGATGGATGGATGGATGGATGGATGGATGGATGGATGAATGGATGGATATATATTCACAGATTGAAATGAATACCTACTCATGAACTATTGTTTCCCATTTTCCATAAGGTTTACTACTTCTTGGTTCTGGACCATACAAAGGTACACTCACAGGAGGTGGTTTCTCCTTTTTAACTGCTAATTCTTTCATACTCTCTCTTGCTATGTGAGCTTTAACTTCAACTATGGCCTCTTTTTGTTTTTGCTTCCTAAAAAAAGCAACTTATGTTATTTAAAATAGCGTATGCTTCTAGCATATAAAAAATAGTGTAAAATAGTTACAGCAATTTTTTCTCCTTTTTGCTTTCCTTTAATTTCTTCTCTTCTTGCTGTGTAATGGATAGATAGTTGTCTGGTGCATCCCAAGCTGTTTCTGTAGGAAAACAACTTTTTATGTCAGGATGATAAATTCAATAAGGTGTAAACTTAAAAAAATTCAAAATTCCAAGCATTTTTTGTTGTTATAGAGATTGTGTTATGTGAAGAATGGGACGAGAAGAAATAAACCAAATTTAACAAATTTCAATCATTTCTATTATTTTTACCATTATGAAAAGAGTTTTTCTTTCTGATAACTTTATTTACAGATGTTTTACTACACCCCTAATTTTTTTATATTTTTTATGCAAAGACAATGTGATCTCAAAATAATATCATGCATAGTAATTAAAGCAATTATTAATAACAAAAGCTAAACAACTGTTTTTACCATCATCATCAATTGTCTTTAAAGTTTTGGCACCTCAAACTCACACTCAATATATTGTATGTTATTCATAAATAGAGAGTGAATTAATGGAAACCTAGTATTGTATTTGCACTAACCTATGGAAAACTAATATAAAGGTAAAAAGATAGTTTGATATCTGAGAAAGGGCATCAATAAGCTATACTGCTTTATCACAGGATAGGTGATTGGTCAATCAATGTGATGGATTAGATTTAGATAGGTTTGGTTCATTTAACAAATATTTTAATATGTTGTCGAATAGCCTGCAGTAGATGAAAAATTGGGAAAAGTAAGATATTGGCATAATACATAAAAGTAATATATTCGCATTATAAATTTAATTTGCATTGTATTGTGTGAATTTGCAAACATGTAATTTTGAATAAAAAATACAAATTTTAATCTTGCAAGTTAGATTATATCAACTGTTATATGTACAATTATCAGAAAATATAAATTACGAGTAGGTAGCCATAAATTAATAAAAGAAACAGTTTGCATTGATCTGTCATGTATCACTATACTTCCATATTTAACAATAATGTAACGGTTTTTATAATGTTACGGCAACAGATATATAATGTATAGATTTTAAAAAGTATATAAAATATGGCAGTTATATTAAGTTATGTTAATTATGGCTATATAATTTCAAATACCATTTGTTTGTGTGTTCCAGTAGTATGAGTTTCCATCTGCACCTTTAACTTCATGCCAAATGGGCTCCGCTGTGAGCCCGGAGGCAGTTACAACAATATCCTGGCTGCTATTACCACTCTGGCCAAGCATTTCATTAATATTCTGAAATATACAGTTTCTTTATAAATTTAACCGATTATTGTTGCTAGAAATTTCTTTTCATATATCCTTATTATCTAGTATCTAATATAGAATCATTCATACATTATTTAGGGTTATTGAATATGGAAACATCTCCATAATATGATTAATAAACTATTCTTCTTCCCACACACAACTTTGCTACCATTATCAAAGGAAATTTCCATGGAAATGAGTAAAATGTCACTCTATAATTATCTAACTTCTACAAAAAAATCATCTAATAGGATACACTACTATATTGTGACATAAAAGAAAAACAAACAAATACTTACTATAATAATATTAGTAAGGATGTTAAACAATTAATATGTTATATGTATGTTTTAATAGTATAAAGTTGACATGCCATGTTGATGAGCAAGTCAAAGTGAGTTAATTTAACATGGAACATCCTCTTAGCTAAACATTACAAAACATACACAACTTTTTACTTTTATATGATAAATAAGTTTTACTGATCATCTTTTATGATTACCTTAGAAGTCAAGTCAGCATTATTCTGAACATCTTTCAAATAAGCACTCATGGCAGCTTCTTCCATTTTTTTGATATCGTCATCTTGTTTTTCTTTCACCTTGAATTCTTTTGCACTCTTCTTACTAATTAGTGATATGTGTTTTTTAACACTTTCCTTGTGCCTTTTCCCATTTTCATGGAATGAAATTGACTGCAAAAAACATATATATGCATAAATTAATAACATAGTGTATTAAAATATAAATTAATAAATAGATTAGGCATTACTTCATTGGTTCATTGAATAAGCTCAATGTAATGTAAAATATGGAGTATCCTACTAATATTATAAATGCGAAAGTTTGTAAGGATGTGTGTGCATTTTTTGCTCTTTCACTCAAAAACTACTGAACCCATTGCAATCAAATTTGGTACGTAGACAGCTGGACAACTGGAATAACATATAGGCAACTTTATATCCCGATATTTCTACGGGTTACGGACTTACGCGGGTGAAACCGCGGGGTGCAGCTAGTTTATTATATTGCTACTTACAACTTTATTATCTGCTAACCAACACTTGCAAAATTCACAATATTTCCGGGCTTGTGATTTCCAATACTCAGTCCTGTAACAACAAAAGTGTGAATGAGATAGATCTTTTAAATTTTAGTACGTAATCTAAGCAAATCTATATGTCGTATTTCTTGTTATCTCATGCATAATTTGGATACAAGTTGCAAAGATTACGATTACCGAAAATATTATATAGTAGTAATAAGACAACATAACCTACTTTGCAACAACTTTGTACAATATTCAAAAATAAACAATGAACAAAATATAGAAATAATGTATCCTTGTTTGGTAATTTCGTAAAAGATAGAGGAATCAATGAATAGTAATTAGTTCTTACTTACATTTTGTCATAAAATTATGTTGTAATGCCTTTACATTTATTGTTTAAAGATGTAAAAAACTTGACACATATTATTTTAATTTAAAATTTACACATTCAAGAGAAATATTTTTAATTGGCTTATAATTGCTACATGTACAAATATATCCACATTTCACAATCTATTTATGTGAAATTGTGATTTCAAAAAATGAAAACAAATTCATCTCTTTTCTAAACACTTCATGTTACTGTGACCACAGATAAATGCGCTTGTTACACTACACTGAATTTAGTCATGACTGAATTTAGGAAAGTGTAATCTCGCATTCATCGAGTTTGAATTTTAGATGTCAGGATAGTTTGTAATAAACGGAATCATTATCACCCTAAGTAGAAGCTCTTAAGAAAGGTTCAATGTCATTTAGTTACGTTTTATCAACAGAGATCGGGATTATAAAGAACTGAATCTAACCGAGCAAAAAAGAGAGGCTGACTGACTGACTCACCGATCATCAAAAGTCCAAGGCACTTCTAGCAGACATAGAAGCTTCAAATTTAGAATTCAAATAGAGTTAAGTATCTTTATCATAGGAAAACCTGAATATGGTGAAATTTCGGCCCAGTTCTCTAAATATGAATAACTTTGTAATCTCATATAAATGTATAGGATTACAAGGTTACATTTGCAGTTAATGAATAATTATTACTGTATTATAGAAAACAGTAGGTGTAGTAGAATGATGTGGTAGTCGAGCACGCTTCGGCACGAATTGGGCCAACCCGCATCAGGGAAGTACCACACTCCCACAGAAGACCGGCGTGAAATAGCATACTGCTGTGTTTCGTTCGGTGAGTGGGGGAGCCGGAGGCCCATATCCCTTTTCTTACCCTTCCCAGTCCTCCATTGCCGACTGTGACATAAAAAAAATCAGGCATAGCGGAAGGGGGTATAGGGTAGGTATGGGTATCATGGGTTCATGGACTAAACGTCGTGAAACCGGACGTGGTTGTCATAGTGAAAATATTATGTCG
>NC_052120.1:4174384-4180402 GCF_012273895.1 Zerene cesonia | reverse complement strand
ATTGGTATGTACCGTTGTAGATGTATTGATTTCAATGTTTTAATTTTATTGTTGCAGATAATCCTGAAGTCGTCTGGTATACGTGATTAACTTTCTAAATATCTTATGTGTCGAAAAGTGACTTATCGTGAAATTTGTTTTGTGTTAGACTGTACGAAAGATTTGTGATAAGTTTCTAATTTTAGTCACCCATATAGGGCAACTTTGGAAAAATGATGACCGAAAATAGAATTAGTTCAAGTAATCACGTCGGAAACAGTTTAAATAATCAGAAAGGGTCAGTATGTCGAGGCATCAAATTTGGGATGTGTGTGTAATCTGTTCCTAACCGTTTTTATGTTTTTAGAGATGTCGATAAAACGGTTGACGACATTGGATGGAAATCAAAATTAAAACTACCCCCTAAAGATAGAAGAATAAAAACTAGTGTAAGTATTGGTTTGAAGTTAACACCACATTTTTTTTAAATTGATATTTTTTACTTATTATTACATGTAGTGTAGTGTTCAATAGTGGTACTTGTTTTTCTTTTTATCATATCTACATTATATTCAATTAAAAACCACTTTTTTTTGTTACATCACCTTAGACTCGGTAGCCAGACCTGGAGTATGTAGCAAAATCTTACATTATAAATGATCTTACATTATAAAAATTGATTATTAGCTTTTGTAACTTTAATTTTAAAGAATTAAAAATGGTTTCTATTATTGTTTTAGGATGTAACAGACACAAGAGGAAATGAGTTTGAAGAGTTTTGCCTTAAGAGAGAAATCCTTATGGGTATTTTCGAAAAGGGATGGGAAAAGCCATCCCCCATTCAAGAGGCTTCAATACCCATTGCTCTCAGTGGTAAAGATGTACTCGCAAGGGCCAAAAATGGAACCGGCAAAACAGGCGCATATTGTATTCCAGTCTTAGAACAGGTATAAATGTGTCTCAGTTGTTTGACATTTCAAACAACAATTTTGTTCATATATAAATACATTCATGTTATTTTTAATTAATTGTATTTATATGATGATATTGTTTGGATTCCCCTTCACTTGTTATCATAAGTGATAAAACCAATGCTGATAAGTCTGCTCTTACCTATATTAAATATGTCATTTAAGCATCAAAAAGTAATGTTAGCGTTTTTGTAGGTTGATCCAAAAAAAGATTGTATTCAAGCTTTAATTGTGGTACCAACTCGAGAGCTAGCCTTACAGACATCACAAATCTGCATTGAACTAGCAAAACACACAGATATACGTGTAATGGTCACTACAGGAGGCACAAACCTCAGGGATGATATTATGCGTATATATCAAAATGGTAAGATTTGAAAATAACTTATTCTTGTAAATTTTTTCAACCTCTATTATTCCCATTATTTCCTAATTTTGCTAAATCTGAAAAATTACTTGTTTTCATAGTCTGCTGGTTGAGATTTAAACCAATATTTTAAACTAATGTTGAGTAACTAAAAAGTTTTTATTTATAATATTGATAATATTTTCATTATATTTCATATATTACTCAACTAAAATAAAATAAGAACTTTTTCAATGTTTGAAAACTAAGTAATTATACCTTTTGCAGTTCAAGTAATAATTGCCACACCTGGGCGAATGATTGATCTCATGGATAAACAAGTAGCCAAAATGGACCAGTGCCGGATGTTGGTATTAGATGAGGCAGACAAACTTCTTTCTCAAGACTTTAAAGGCATGTTAGATATGGTTATCTCAAGGTGAGTTATAATGTAAAAAAAAAAATAACAGTTTATAACAGAAATAAAATTACATACTTCAACTTGTAAAACACAGATTATAGTTCTGCATTAAAAAAAAATTGTTGTCCGCATGAGCTAAAAGTACTACATAGTTTTTGTTTTATTGCATGCAACCATTCTGATTTTTTTGTGCATCAAGTATTTGATATATTATTGTTTGTTTAATATAACCCTGTGTAACATAACATCTGTGTGCGTGACCTTTTATAGTCCCCATAAATATTTAATACTTGTAATCTTTTACAGATTACCAAAAGAACGCCAAATCTTGCTATTCTCTGCAACCTTTCCATTAAGTGTGAAGCAGTTTATGGAGAAGCATCTCCGAGAACCATATGAGATTAACCTTATGGAAGAGTTGACACTAAAGGGAGTTACACAGTACTATGCTTTCGTACAAGAGAGACAAAAAGTGCACTGTTTAAATACCCTCTTTTCAAAGGTACATTTAATAAAACTTTCTCCCTACGCAATTAAAATCAAGTAAACTTTCATACAGTAATAACACACATGTTTATAATATATAGTGACTGTTTAGTTATGGATTAGCTTAAATCTGAATTAATCTATACATGTTTGTTTCAGTTGCAAATAAATCAATCTATTATATTCTGCAATTCCACCCAACGTGTAGAATTACTTGCAAAGAAAATCACAGAGCTGGGTTACTGTTGCTATTACATCCACGCGCGCATGGCGCAAGCTCACCGCAATCGTGTGTTTCACGACTTCCGCGCGGGGCTGTGTCGCAACTTGGTGTGCTCGGACCTCTTTACGAGAGGCATCGACGTGCAGGCGGTGAACGTGGTCATAAACTTTGATTTCCCACGGATGGCGGAGACGTACCTGCACCGCATCGGTCGCTCGGGCCGGTTCGGGCACCTGGGTATCGCCATCAATCTAATAACATACGAGGACCGCTTCGCCCTGCACCGCATCGAGCAGGAGCTGGGCACGGAGATCAAGCCGATCCCGAAAGTCATCGACCCGGCGCTGTACGTGGCGCGCTCGGTCGAGGAGGACGACGGCGCGGACAAGTAACGCTCTGCCGCCCGTCGCCCGTCCCGCCGCTAAACCTGGACTTACCTACTGGTGTATGGATTAGTTTAAACTGCAAAAACAAAAACTTATTTGTAAAAAGTGTAATGAATTTTATTGTAACAAAATGTGCGTGTATATAGTTTATCGTGGATTAAGACTTGAACCTGCTAGAGGGTTACTTTTTTAAAGTGTATATAAACAAACATCAGGACTTGTGAAAGGCACCCAGACGCTCTTTGTCCATATTGGATTCTGTGCGTGGTTTCCTATGATTGTTAAAAAGTAAAATATTTATCTGAACACTATTTGAGTGAAAGTCTATCTAGATTTGTATGTGGATTTTGAAGAAATTGTGGTAGACTTTCAACATTAAAAATTTAGTCCTACCCATATATTACACATATTTGAGCTAGCACTGGTTTGATTTTATGTTGTTAAAATATTAAAAGTAACTTTCCGATGTATGGGTAGATTTTAGTCTAGCTCAAATGTACAATTTTAAAAATATGTATAGATTTCTGAAAACAGTGTCAAATGCGTTGTTGTTGACCGCTTGAAACAACGTCTATTATATCAAGTCGTTACTTTATTCAAAACCAGGTTAAAACAGAGTATTGAAAAGAAATTATCAATTTTATTTATAAGCTGGTGTAAACATTTTGTGTTGTCTTAACCTGGTACTGCTATTTTGTGCTTCCTTTCCATTGTTAATATTATTATTTAAAAGCGGATAAAGTCACAGCTTGAAAAAAGGATAATTAAAAAGAACATTCTTGAAACCAAAAAAATATCTCAGGCTCGCCATAAGAATTGGCTTAATTGATGAGCTTAAAATTTTGAGGCTGTGACTCGTAACAAGGCGAAGGAATAGTAACATGGTGGGACGGCTTGCACTATGCGTATTCCTTTGTCTCGGGGATTTGTAAACGGAGCATTTGTGTTCAAATCGTTTAAAATATGCTCTTTGGGGGTTCTAAAAATTTCGGGATGTCACGTGAAGAGTTGCACTGTTTGGTCAACATGTATTTATTTCAAATCTTGCAATTTCTGACGACAATTTGCCACCGAAAAAAAAAACTGCCTGTGTCAGTATTCTCATTAATGGCCTCAGGTATTGTTAAAATTATTTCCATATTTTTGTGCTTATCTCGTTGTTAAAAATGATTAGCGAAATTTTAAAATCCATTAGTACTTAGATAAAAACCTTATTTTCTATGTTTTTAAAACCATTGTCGAAAGTTTTAAAAAATCTTCATATCTGTGATACATTTCATTGTAAGCCTGGTGAGCTTGTGAGATTTTAGACCCTTGTTCATTTCGTCTTCCTAAAGAAAATTCTAGTTTGTAAGGCTGCCGAGCCTCTTCTGTTGTGATTTGGTGATACTTTGTGGTACAAAACCACATAAGTCTTCAAAATTAAGAGAAAAGTATACTGTTTATCTCATTTGTAAGCCAGGCGAGGACGAAATTAGCATATCAAAGATATTTTTCTATAGGTCACAGTTAAATCATGCTCTGATAAAATATACACATATTGAGATTAAATCGGACACTGGTGCCTTCGGGTTTTCATTGGAATTGTTCAGTTTCTCCCATGTGAAGAAGTTATGTTCAAATGAAAAATGAAGTACCGTGAAGCTTATTCGATGTTGAATTATTTCGATGAATCCGTACGGTAGTCAGAAGGCTGACTGATTTTTATATTGTGCGCATTATTTATGTTATTTTTCTAGTTTAAAAAAATATATTCTTGTTGAGAGTGGGCCAAAAATAAACTCTTCACATAAAATGTTATATTATTTTCCTTGCGAGATTGCAATCCATACGTTGCATTTACAGTCAGTCAGTCCATTCTAATCCCTTACATCTCAAGTAGTGTTAACGAGAAACAAACACTATGTAATCATGGTTTTTGTACTTGGACCGATTAAGCTCATTCAATGTACATATAATATTATGTGGACTGGAAAACGTACCTCGAGTATAATATATTAAAACACGATAGGTTTGAGCTCGACCTTGACTAAAACCTATTAGCAAGGTGGTGTAATATTTTACCGAGCAAAGGCACGAACTCGGGTGACGTGCGTCTTACAAATGAGAAGAGCTTAAAAGTTAAAACCACATTTGTATTTTGTACACAAAGTCAAAGTAGTCAAGGTAGGTAGGTACTATGAAGCGAAATGAGCTAAGTGCACACTCGCCGAACTTAAACAAATTGCCAGTTTTTTGGTCTGAAACGAAGGGTATGTGCAAAAATTAAATTTCTGCGGCATAAGACTGCGAAAGTTATTCCACTGAGAAAACGTTTGCTTAATTGCTGGATCTCTGAAACTAGTATTTATTTGTGTATGTATTATAGATAAACAGGCATAAAGTAAACAGCATAAAATGATTTGTATATCTGTTTTAATTTTATTAAAAATTTTCATTACTCCATCGAGCAGGCGGCATGAAATACATAAATAGATGGAAAAAACTCGTAAGTACAGACAGAAGCGAACTCGTTACATTTCCCATTATCTGATTTCAGAGCAAATTATTGTTAAATTTGACTAGAATTTAGATAAAACAAAGAATATTGCTGTCAATTTGAAATCCACTAGACATGCTCGTTGAACACATTAAAACTATAGTACCTACGTAATAAATAGTATAAATATATATATAGTATAAATAGTATAAATTTAAAACAACTAAAATTATTTTTAAGTTTAATGGCAGTAAAATTTTCACACAAAATAAAATTACGAAAATGCTACGATGAATATAAAACCTATGTGTAACGTAATATTTATAAAGTTAACTTTTTTTAAATTAGATGCCGATTAAAGACTGACGCGTACTTCATACGACTCAATTATCATTATTTTTTTTAATTTCAAGAAAATTATGTAGACTGACTCATATGACATAAGCAACAAGATAATTCACTTACTCTTGGATCGGCTAATAAATCTATTTTGTTGTTTATTTTATAGGTTAAATATAATACTAAAATTTTCATAATAATTTTTCGAAATCAAACGCATTACGCACTAAAACTCATTTCTTTGATTTTAGGTTCGTAACAAAAATAAAGCTTTAAGCTAAAAAGTAAACACTTGTGTATAAAAAAAACGGATGAAAAGAATAAAATATTGACGTACGTAATATTGACGTAAAAATATTTGTTGATTTTAATATTATAATTATTAACA
>NC_052120.1:4162477-4173384 GCF_012273895.1 Zerene cesonia | reverse complement strand
TAGAGCATGCCAGCTGCTTGTCGTTTTCATGCTACTGATTGTCGAAAATAAATAAATTAAAGGGCCACTATACCTGATGTATCAAACTGGACGAAGAATAGTAAAAATTAATATATATAAATGTTGAACCGGTGGGTTTGGAATATTCTGTTTCATTTGTCAGGTCCCTATATCAGTTATAAATACATTAAATACTCATGAACTAAATAAACATTTTGTAGCAGTTGTGATAGTGCTAAGATACCATACTTTTTAAATTTCTATCTAAGTTTCATAACAGAAATTACGATTAGACAGTAATCATAGCAGCCTAGTATGTAATTAAACGTTACTATCGAGTTATTCATAAGTCACGAACGTATACTTTTAAATTCTAAGATATGATTATAAAACCTAGCTAAATATATTATATTAAACTATAGACGCAAGTTTCGGAACCACTATCTATGGAATATAAAAACTTAATAGTTATAATCGCTAAATATGTAAGTACAGGTTTATGTAGCTCTTAATCTAGGTTGATATATATTTATATTCGATATACAAGTGTTTAAAAATTCATAATACATACTAATTATATGATGAACACTATCAGAAATTAAAACATAATTTGGGCACTTTAACTTGATAAGTACAATGCATTTGTCGTACGCATTTCTGAGATCTCCATACATCCAGTGAATAATCTTCAGTAAAAGCAATATATTGTTGATTTGAAAATATATAATGCCCATTAATACGAGAATGAAAGTCAATGGCAATTAGTCATTACAATAAGAAGCCAAAAATGTTCTTATTGACTGTCGGATCTCAATTTTTATGTATTGGTTATTTATTAAAATTCACCCTGTATTAACTTAATCGTTTGTCATAACGTTGATAATGTCATGCGGGCTCGTGTATGTCTCATGATTTCATTCAATGGATAAATTAGACATGAGTAAATCGGGTGGTGGTGGCAATCCCGGCTGTAATGTGATGGCAACACCTCTGTTTAATGATACTGCGGGGTAGAAGGCGCCGCGTAGGCCTGTGAATGCAATGTCGCCCTGGAAATAAGGTTTTGAGATTAAACACAACTATCGTATAATATGTGTAACTGAAATGAAACGGAACTCTGTCTATATAGAAATATCATTGAGTGCTGTTATGCAAATAATTTTGACCACACAAGAATTTTTTACAGGTGAGTTGCAGATAAATACAATGAACGTAATAATATATAATGGAGTAAATACAAAGTGTATAATACTTGGGTTTGCGAAAAGTTAATATATTAATTACGTCCTTCTAACTATGAAGTATCAGGTGTGTGTTAATATTGTGTTTTCAAACCTTGATTTATCCCGTATACATTCAGGGCATCTTTGTACACCAAACTTCATGCAATCGTTCATTTTTTTTTATCCTAACAATATGAACACAAGTATTTGCATTTGCCGGTGGATGTGTGATACCTGCGGGCGGTCGTCGACGGTGAAGCGCAGCGTGCCGCGCGTGAGGTCGAGCAGCACGCCGACGGTGGCGCCGCTCGCCACGCCGCCCGCCGCGCGGCCGCCGTGCGCGCCGCCGTGCACGAACCACGAGCGCACGCCGTCGATGTACATCGCCCAGCCTAGCGCGTCGCTGCCTGCGTTGTGTGCGGTTACGGTACCGTGAAAAGATACTTGATGATTCATCTTTTAATGGTGAAATAGTGAAGTCACTAGGGAGTATACTACTACATCAAGGATATATGAGAAACATAGCCGCAATAAACCTAAATTCTGCTGCATATGAAAAATATGACATGTCACTTAATACAATATAGATCCAGCTAGGTCAGTTTTTTAAAAGTCACTTTAATAAAACTCGTATGTCTTATGGTATTTTTGTGCATTACTATGACAGAGCAACGAAATCACATTCGTATTAAAAAAAATTTTGCTCGAGTTTAGTTGATTTGCTTTCATGATATTTTCCTCGATTATTTCATAAAACAACAATTAACCTAGCACAAGCATTGTCAGAGAGGGGAACGCACCGAGCATCTTGTCCTTGGCGACGTCGGCGCGCGCGATCCCAAAGGCGGGGTCGGCGTCGCCGTCGTAGTGGTCGAGGCGCAGGCGCCAGTAGTGCACGCCGCGCGCGAGCGGCTGGTCCGCGACCACCACGCGAGGTTGCCAGCCCGCCGCGCGCGCGCTCAGCCCGTCCGCGCCCAGCGCCAGCCCGCCCTCCGCGTGCGCGCACCGCGCGTCCCACGAGAACCACGCGACTGCGCGCAAATACACACTTGTGAGTACTAACATCCCGTAAAGAAATTGTCTGTAAGTTACGTAGTTTGTAATACGTTTCTTCTTAATTATCGAAAATTAATAAAATAAGAATTTTATTAATGAACGGTAACTGGAATGTACATGTTAGGCTCAAAGACCGAAAACGCTCATTCGGCGATATAAAAGCGCTACGGTCTTCGACATCATAACATGTGCATATTTTATACATTATATTTACCAACTTCAATAAAGGAAGGAGGATCTTTTCAATTCGACAGTATTTTTTTTTGTGTTTGATAGTTCGTAACTTTTTACCGAGTGAACCGATTTTGATGTTTCTTTTTTTCTGTTGTAAGCTGGTGCTCCCCGTGTGGTCTCAGTTAATTTGGTCTAATTCAGACAATTTAAAGGAGGTTTAATTTATTGGTAAAAAATAATTAGATCATACTAGAACCTCTAGTCTGTCCATCCAAGATGGCGGCGTTTTTAATGATGAATATATAATAGCGACAACAGTTCGCAGCAGACAGAACGTTATTTTAATTTTAATACAAACAAACAATTTCAACCTGGCGATGTTTGTAGGCCGATAACTTCACTGTACGGTCCTTCTCCAGCTCCATTGAAGGCTTTCACTCTCGCGCTATATAAAGACGCGTAGTGCAAACCATCCACCGTGCAAACAGTCTCACGGCCACAATAAACTTCCTGTAATCATATGGTTGCATTGAAAATTCAGTAACACATTGCCAAATGTATGAGAAATATCAGCAATGTTAAGTATTAAGATAATAAACAATCGACTCTACGACGACATAAAGTTTTCAAAAGCACCATAGAAAATATTGTGAATTAAAAACATCTACTAAGCTAGGGTTCGATACCTAAATGCTAAAACAAGACCAGACCCTCTCTGTCTGTCTGTATGTCCGTTCGTCTGTCGCCAAGCTGTATCACATGAACCGTGATAGAAAGTAGAAATTTTCACTCAACTCACCCGAAAAGGTCCTCCCAGCCCGTCATCTAGTTCCAAGATGTATCCGCGCACGGAGTGTGGCGCCACCGGCGGTCGCCAAGCCAGTGTGCACGAACAACCGCGGGCGGCGCACGCTTCTACTGCCATCTCTGGTGCACCGGGAGCTACATAATACAATCATCGTGTAACATTTTGCTAAAATCATTAACATTTGGCTGTTGTGTTTCCTACTATGAAAGTTAAGGCTCATAAATCTTTGAGTGATTTGTTTTTTTTTTTATGGTAATGAAATATAAGAAAAATAAATAAAACTTTGTTGATTATTTGAAATATAGTGGTGGCTCAGTGGTGGGGACCTCGGACTTCAAGATCGATAAGTCGGGGTTCGAGACCAGGCGAGCGCGCAGGAAATAGATTGTTTTTTCAATTTATCTGCATTTTATCTGCACATAACATCACCACTGCTCTAAACGGTGAAGGAAAACATCATGAGGACACCGGCATGTCCGAAAAAAGTTAAAAGTTCGACGACATGTCACATCTGCCAACCCGCACTTGGCCAGCGTGGTCGATTATGGCCTGAACCCTCATAGGAGGCCTGTGTCCCAGCAGTAATATAGTATATAATAAAAATTAAAATCAATACCTGATGATTTCATTTCTTTTTCCGGGGCTGCATTCCAAACAAAAGTTTTACAACATATTATAATTACAGATTAGAACTAGATCATGCACTATATTTGCATTATAGTGTCATAGTAATATAAAAATAACAATTTAGTATCACCACAAGAACTCAACAAGTGAGAAAAAAAAATTGTTAATATTTTTACTATTGTAATTGTCGAAAAATACATTTTATATTAAAAATATCATCATATTATAAATGTACTTACGTATACACTCTATAAAGTTCATTGTTTTTACAGTGCGTAGGACAGGCTCAATGTCGAGTGTTAGAGCTGGCGGAGATGGAGGGGATTCTAACGAATCTCGTAGCCCGGTAGCTGTTTCTTGTGCGCGAGCAGATAAAATGTTACCAACCTAAAATAATAATATGCCACAAATGAACCATTTTTATTGGTTGAGAAATCGTGGAGCCAATCTGTTGAGCTTTCCTTTTTTTTGGGAATATCAACTGTAAAAGAGCCTTTACAAAAAATGCTCGAATGAAGTAGGTTCTGTAATTTTTTTTAGATTATATTTTCGTTACAGGTTATTACATTGTATGTTTGACACTCTTTTTTGCAATGTTGTGATATTTATATATTTATGTGTAGCATAATGTAAAAAAAGTAGTGGTGGCTCAGTGGTGAGAACTTCAGACTTCAAATCGATAAGTCGGGGTTCGAGACTGGGCGAGCATGCAGGAAATAAATTGATTTTTCAATTTATCTGCACATGTCGATAACATCACCACTGCTTAAAGTGGTGAAGGAAAATATTGTTATGAAACCAGCATGTCCAAGTATCAAAAGTTCGACGACATGTGATATCTGCCAACCTGCACTTGGCCAGTGTGGTGGATTATGGCCTGAACCACCATAGGAGACCTGTGTCCCAGCAGTGGTAGGCTGATGACAATGTATAAAACAAATATATTAATTAGTCATTAGTATGGATTCCACAGCACAATATGTTTATTGACATTATACAATTAAATTAAAAAGCAAAACTTATCTGTTTATAGTATTAATTAATTATGAAATATAAGTACTAACAACATAATGTATATATAAATACACAATAGATTATGGAGCAATGTTATCAATACTATGGATTTGTAAATTAATGTGTGTAGATATAATGATAACCATTATCATTTTTAGAATGTCTATATATTTAAGCATTTAGATATAAATGCTTTAGAATAATAAATGTAACATGACTAAAAAATTTGAAATATCAATCAATATTTTGTAAAAGTTTGCAGTTATTTTGCTCCAATACCTTATACTTATAAATAAACAATAATATCCTTAGTATTAATTGGTAATGGTATAATGGTGATTAGTCATGAATGAGTACTCTATTCAGATTAAGGCTTACTGATAAACACCTAACAAAACATCAAACAATTCTTACCTGTAAAAAGGCAGCATGATCAGTTTCTTTTAAGGCTTCAATAGAAAAGTGTAATAATGCAGTTGCTTCACGTAACTTCTGTGCAGCATGAGCTGTAAGAGATCGCATGTTGTTTGCAGCCTGTGTTCGAGTATGTCTTGCTGCTCTTACAAGTTCATCACGTCGTCTCTCAACTGCACGAGTGATTTCAGAACACGCTTGATCTATTTGTCTCTCTAATTCTTCACAAGAATCCTGTCATTGTTATGAATAAACATACAATACATATAACTGAACAAATATATTCGATTGTTATAATTTAGGAGTAATGTGGTATCAGTGGAAACGACTTACATTTACTTTTTCTCCAGACCCTTTGACTAATTGGATATACTCAGTCACCGCTTTAGCTTCTTCCGAGAGTTGTTGTAGTGATTGTGATAAATCAGTCTGGAAATGTGATGACATAAAACAATTAAAATGCTTAAACAATTTTAGTTAAGGAATAAACTTTAAATTTACTTCTGAATTACAAGTTCAAATTAGATTTTGATGTACAATATTTGAACTAGGGTATTTTAATAATTCGTTCATATACACTATATTATATTACCTTATGGGCTCGTGCTGCATTAGAAAGAGGTTGAGTTTCATGGTTGGAATGACGTTCTGCAAGACATCTCTGGCAAATTGGGATGAGGCAAGTATTGCAATATAAAACAGGAGTGGAACCATGATCCACACATGTTGTCCCAAGGGCTCTTAGTTCATGTTGTGCCAGTGGGCCACGTGTTGGATGCCACGCATCTCTACAGCTAGCACAGTATCTCACAGAACACTGTTCACATCTTACTACTGCAGCACGCTTCTCTCCTTCGCACATTTGACAGGCTTCTTCAGCTGGGGGCGCAATATTAACGCCTCCAAACCTTTCGACAATTGTGCGCATAACACGAAAAGGCGGCAACCCGTCAGCTCCATTGTCATCTAAATATATCTGTTTGTTACATACGGGGCAGACGAGGCTAAAAGATGCAGTTGGATAGATAGGAGCAGCAGGGGTCCCAGCGTAACTATTAGGCCTTGATCCACATACGACACCACTATCTGTTTCACTTGATACGGAAGCTTTATCAGCTTCCTGGTAATCTGATGATACGGCAGAGGCATTGTCAGTTTCATGGACATGAGTTTGAAGATTGGCTGCACATATTCGACACAATGCATGGCCACAAGGTAACAATACTGGTTCCCTATAGAATTCCTTACATACGTAGCATCTTAACTCTTCTTCCATTTTACTTTCTGATTTATGTTTTAATCGTATTATAAACAAATTATGTGTACTGCATCTTTCACTTATTATTATATATTACAGTAAAATTCAAACATCAAATTATGATATTTTATTCTATGAACAACTGTTATAATTTGTAAAATAAAAATAGCCAACTAAACGCTTTAAACATTTCTATTTATGATTATTTCTGTCGTAGAGTTTATTCACATAGATTGTACCATTTTACTCTCAAACGAGATCAAGAAAACAAGAAAATTGAGGGAGATAAAAACACACACATTTGACACTCTAGATTACCACAGATGATAAATCACATCACATCCATTGATTCAAAAAAAAGTAGAAACTTTTGCGACTGTTGTTCCATGTAATTTCTGATACCGATAAGGTAGGTAATGCCAAGGTAGTTCACAAGAATAAGAGTAATATAAACATAATATAGTAATATCCTCACTCTTCCCTCATAACATCACTAACATAACAGAAATCCTTAATTTTTTTATTAATGTCCACACAGTTTAATATGTCAACGTAATGTCATTTTTCACTGATTTGTAAAAATAAATAAAGCGATAAACCGCTTAAATAATAGCATAAAATGTTTGTGTTTCTTGTAAACTAAACATAAATTGTACTACCTAATTTACTAGATTATGTTATATTTAATGCGTTCTATCATATATTACTTCATGGCAAAAGCGACGCTTCTATATATAATTGACAATGGAATATGTTTTATCTTCTGAGGAAAGTTCAGATACCGATATCAAGAGTTTGCGGCATCAATTAACCGGTAAACAATAATCCTTTCTTCCGTTAATGTTAAAATGAAACTTTACTCCTTATTTGTTTATTCCATTTTGATTTTAGAGTATGGCTTAAATGAAGAAAATTTAAGTAAAGAAGAAATGTCTGACTTGTTAAAAGTTTTAAAGTTTTCGAAGTCGACTGCACAAGAAGAAGACAGGCAAAAGGTATGAAATGGCGAGATAGTTATTTCTTTTTCTTTTAACGTGTAATTAATTGCATTTTTTATCACAGAAGGAGGAAAATAGCTGTAACCCTTCTCCGAAAGTTAAAATGAAAAGGCGGCATTTAAACGTTAGAGACAGACGTTTACCTTGGAGTCTTTTTCCCAGTTCCTCTACACCAACAGAAAAAGCTAGATTACTTGCTGTTTATTTTAAGATCATGTCTCTAAATAGTTATAGACAAGCAAGGCAATCAGTAAATCTTGCTGCCTGGCCACCTCCTTTACAGATTTTGGAAGAAACTACCAGAACACAGCCTATACGTTCTACTAGAAGTGGGCGTTCTGTTCCTGTATATGCTGGATTTGATGATGATTCATCAGATGTTGATTTTGTAGTGACAAAAACAAAGAAGCGAAAAGTTTCTAACAGTGATCACACTGAATCTGGAACTAAAGGACTGAGTTTGAAGAGAAAAGTATCCAAGGATGAAAATTTAAGGCCAGTCAAAGAAGTAAAGCTTAATGATGTAAATGAAAAGGGATCAGATATACAGAAATCTAAAGCTGATGTTTATTTGCTTATAGAAGATTGAAATTAAGGTCTTATATTTCTCTATTCTTTAAAATATTTGGTTTACTTGCTATATCATAGGTTTGAAAAAACTGTTACATTAATCTAATTTCTGATCTTTGAAACGGTTAAATTGTAAAATGGCATTTATTGAAATTTGACTATATACCATTCCATGGAATTTCTGCAGATTACAATTTTGAGTGATAGATTATATTCTAATGGTGTTTACAATTTCCCACTGACAAATGGCTTCCATTGTGTGGTACTCGCATAGAAGTTAGCTATATGATTATTCAGATTATAATCTATCTGTGTACCCAATTTCGTGAAGATCTGATCAGCTGATTTTGCTGGAACAGGTACCAAACTTTCATGTTTATTATACTAGTAGGATAAGTGAGGGTATTATCTCTCATCTACAACCCAATATATTTAACAAATAGTCACATTGGTCTGTAGATGTAAGTAAATCAAATAATTATCTTATATGTTTCTGCAATATGTTCTTTTTTTACGAAAAATCTGTTTTATTCTCATATATATATAAATATATAAAAAAAGTAAATTAAGGGGACTATGTTAGCTAAATACGTGTTTTATAATGCCTTAAAATATTTATCCACTGCATTATAAAAAAAAAAAAAAATCGAGAACATGAACGCTTGAGAACGCTTGCATATTTATGCTAATATGATAATGTGTTGAAAACATCATACTACAATTTGAAAAAAGTGTAATTTTCAAGTACCTCTGAACATTTCTTTTAACAAATAAAAACCATGCTAATGTACAGGCAATTATTAACTACATATGTGATCAATCGTGTTGACGCTGCTGACAACACTGCAGACCGCTAGTCTCTACAACCGTTTAGGAGTATCATGCGTCGATGCGTATGTATTAATTTGTCCACGTATCCTTCTAGCTCTTGTAGTCCTCTAAAAATGGAAAATTATGTGTGCTTAAATAGTATACACACACATTTTATTATATAAACGTAATGGATCTATTTTGTAAATTATTGTACAGTACAAACCCGATTAACCGGACCAATTTTAATAATCGTTGTCGTAAGCATTCGGATACTTGAAAAATAAAGAATATGATATATTCAGCGTCATATTGGGACATAACTTCTTAATTCAAAGGAATTACTAGTAATCTAGGTTAAGCAATAACATTTGAATTTAATTAGATCTAAGAGTCAGGAAAATTAAAAAAAAAAATGGTTGCCTGTAAAGTCGGTTTTACGGGCGAAGATTTTACGTGACAACGTCTTTTTCTCGGTAGAATATTTATTGATATGAATATTATTAAATTGCACAATAGGAACAAGGAATTGAATGAAAATAAGAATTGCACAAATTTTAACTATAGAAAATATATGTTGTTTACTAAAAAGACAGAGACAGATACAAGCACGCGCCGATTCAATGCGCCTAATTCTCTAGTGCTGCGCGCGCGGCGGACCGATCATAGTTCGGTGACTCATCGTAACGTTACCGGGCGTTACACTTTTTCATGAGTGCCTCCGAGCCGCAACCTAATTTAAGACGTTGTCACGTCAAAAACAAACATTAAATAAATATTGATATACAAAAAGTCTATTCTATATCTAGGATATTAATCGAATGTTTAAGGGGCATTAGACACAAAGGCCATAGTCGCTCCTATTCTTACCTACTTAAACTCCTACGCTTTGGTCATGAAATGAAGTTTTAAGTTAAATTTGGTTTAAATATTTGGTCATTGTCTTTTACCTGATCCTTTACTAACTTTTAGTTAATTAATATACTTCATCGCGAATCCGTGAAAGCGCCGGTTGATCGAGTTTCTACTGTACTTAAGGATCAGTTCTAGTTTTGAAATGTAGCATTATAAAAATTGATTTTAACAATATAGAAGAAAAATATGTTGCGTCAGTGCTTAACTAGTCATAGTTGTAAATATTGTATAACTTGAATAAAATCTCTATGTGAAATTTTTATTTTTGTGTCTGACATAGTATTATAGACTCTTCAAAAACATCAACATTTTAAGTTACTTTTGGCTTTATCATAAAATTGTCCATATCAATTTGCAGTCTGCTCCAATATATTTATGCTAATTATAAATAACATATTTCCAGTAAACTAAATAAATGTTAGGAACTTTTCATATAAACAAAGCGAAGATTATATGTGTGATTGTTTTGTACAAATTAATAAACACATATAGTAGATATTAAATCTAGAAATTGGTGAGATTTGTGAGAAATGATTTGTTGTATTATATAATAATATAATGTATTGCCACTTGAATGAGAATGTGGTTTATTTTTTTATAAAATTATTATACTCGATTTTCGCCTAATTAGAAAATGTAAAAGTGATTTAGTCTGCTTTATAATAGAGCTTAAATTTTATATTGCCCTATTTTAAAACATTCTTCGTTTTAAAGGTATAAGCTAGTATAAAAAATAAACTGATTTGTTTGGATAGAATTCTTTAGCCAACTGCATCTCAACATAAAGTAAGTATGTAGTATATGTTTCAATAAAACCAAAAAAAAAGTTTAAACTCGAGGCTGATTTTTTTTTTCATAAGTTTTAATTTTTAATTTAATACTTCAGAACAAAGCGCTATGGGGACAGAAGAAAACGTTATTCAGGCATTGAAGGCTCTTCATTCGAATGCAGTGGGTATCGATGGTATTTCTCTGGATATGATAAAGCTAATACTGCCAGTTACAGAACAGTACCAACAATGGTGCACATAATTAATTTT